>NC_066610.1:1223885-1433885 GCF_905475345.1 Vespula vulgaris
ATTTTTGGATTTTCTTTTTTTTTGGAATATGAAATTTACGAATTATTATTAATTTTCATTGTCGTTATTATTATTAGTATTATTATTATTTATTACTATTATTATCGTTAATGGATTCTATTTTGGATTTTCATAATCGAAAATTTAATCGCTTTTGTATCTTTCTATTTTTTTTTTGTCGGCTGCGTTATCGTCTAAAGGACCGTTTTTTATTGGTAAGTTTTATATATATGTGTGTATAGGGTGACAAAACGAAAAAGGATTTTATGAAAATTGTCCACTTCTCTTTCCTTTTTTTTTAACTTTTTGATTCTTTTTTTTTTATTTTTTTGAATTTAGAAAATATTCTTATTATATAATCTTTTTTTTTTAATATACATATATACATACATATACATATATATGTGTCTATGTATATGTATATATATATATGCATATATATATGTTCGTGTTTACATGTATATGTGTATATGAAGACGCGACGGACGAATATTGTCTATTTTAATGAAAAATTTTATCCTTTCTAAAGCAGCAAATAAAATACTTTATCTTATTAATCAGGATTATTAACAACGATTGCATGACAAATCATTAGAATAAATTAGCTTCGAGTAATGGTATGAAAGATTCGCTGCGATAAAAATTCGTGTTGTCATTGTTCCATGACTAATAATTACATACGGTGGTTAAATTAACAAGTCACGTGTCTCCCACGTCTAATATGTATTAGAATGTTTCTAATGCATACGTTAGATTTTTATCGAAAAATTTTATTTTTTCTATATCATTTTATTATACAAATATAAAGATTAATTTTATCATTATAGAAAATTTATGAACATTTTTTTTGGAGGGGTTCTAATAATCATTAGAAAATTTCTAATGCATATATTAATTTTATATTGTAATAATATGTGTCCTATAAAAAAGTTAAAAATTTATTTCTTATTCTAATGATAATTAGAAAGTATTTAATGTATTCATCTATAAAAAAGTTCTAAACTATCGTCTATTCTAATGATAATTAGAAAGTGTCTAATATATTCGTCTGTAAAATAGTTTTGAAATTCTTTCACATTCTAATGATAATTAGAAAGTATCTAATGTATTCGATCTGTACAAAAGTTTGGAAATTTTTTTTCATTCTAACGATTATTATAAAACATCTAATATATAAATTAGATCCGTGAAAAATTTCAAAGATATTTGTCGTTCTAATACCTATTAGAAATTATCTAACGTATACACATTAGATCTATAAAAAGATGGTCAAAATTTCTATTTAAAAAAAAAAATAATTTCATTGTCGATTAGAAAAGTTTTCGTTAAATTCTAATATCTACTTTAGAAACGTCATAGCGAAAAATATTATCCTCTAATAAATTTCTAATTAATTTTAACGTTAGAGACACGTATCAGGCTTCATCATGATCTCTTGCTCTCTGCTCTGGTATCAAATATAACATCGCTAGAAAGATACAGAAGTAGCTTGTATTAATATAACGGATTATACTGTCTAACGAATTCTAAAAGTAACATTAATCTTTTTTATCAACATATATTCAATCTCATGGATCCAAAAGAATATCTTCGTTCTAATAAATTTCAAATATATTCTACAGGATTCGCATATGTTGGTGGTGCCTGTGTTGTTAACAAACGCTTAGAAAAGGTCAACTCTGTAGCCATCATTGAAGACACTGGTGGCTTCAGTGGTATCATCGTAGCGGCACACGAAGTTGGTCACTTGTGAGTTTTTCAAAAAAAAGAATAATAAAAATATAATAAATTTATCACTTATGGTTTCTCGAAAGAAAAAAAAAAATTTCTTTAATCAATAACTAAAAGAACTATTTTTTTGTCAATGTATTTATTTGGAATATATTAAAAAAAAAAAAAAAAGAAAAATAAATCATACCCGAAGTTAGTCGTTTGTGAGTTTCTCAAAAAAAAAGAAAATGGTTTTTCGATAAAGAAAAAAAAGAAAAAATTTTTTTCTTGAATCAACAATCGAAAGAACAATTTTTTTGTTGATTTATTTACTTCAAATATATCTTAAAATTTTTTATTCTTATATTAAGTCGGTCACTTGCGAGTCTCTTAAAATAAAAAAATAAAAAAATGGAAAAATATTTTTTATTTTTTCGAATCTATCTACTTCCTTTGCGTTAATTTCTTTATAGTGAGATTGAATGAATAAAACTTGAATGAATTCGAATGAAAAAGAAATGATTATTGAGTTTTCTTTTTTTATATTTATTTTTTTTTTTTTTTAGGTTAGGTGCAGTACACGATGGTTCACCACCACCAAGTTATCTTGGTGGACCTGGTGCTGAGAAATGTCGTTGGGAAGATGGTTATATTATGAGCGATCTTAGACATACTGAAAAGGGATTCAAATGGTCCCACTGCAGTGTCTCGTCCTTCCATCATTTTCTAAAGTATGTAATTTTACAACAATTTTAAAACAATTACACAGTGCGATATTATTATTAAAGATTCTCCAAAAAAAAAAAAACAAACTACTTTAGACATCCAATCGGTCAACAAAAATATTTCGACAACTTGTGAAATATTTTTTGAATAAATTTTTGAAATATTTTTTTCTATGAAAAGATATCTACGATTGTACAAATATTTTTTGTTTTTGGATCATTTTTTTTTTTTTGTATATTCCCTTTACTCGAATTGATGAAAATAAATCAAAATTTTTCATATTAAATTCTTTTTAAATTGAAGTTTACTATATACTTTTTAATATAGATCGTATGAAAATAATTAAAAGGAACAAAAATAGCAAAATGTTGAATTAATCAAATAAATATCCAATAAATTGGAGAATAATTTTTTAACGTACCTGACGCTTATTAAAAAATTTCAAAATTTGTTTCGACGATATAAAAACGGTATAATAATAATAATAATAATAATAATAATAATAATAATAATAATAATAAATTATTTCGTTCTAAAAAAATTACTCGTGTTATTACAAAATTGACGCACGTGTCGAAACAGAAAAAATTTTTTTCTTAATACACATTTTTTTATTTTCATATTTTTTTTTTTTTTTTTCTTTAGTGGTGACACTGCAACGTGTTTGTACAATGCACCTCACGAAGATGAGGCACTGCCAAGAGTTTTACCAGGCAAATTACTCTCGTTAGATGCTCAGTGCCGTAAGGATCGTGGTACCAGTGCTTGTTTCGTGAGTAAAAATTGAATTTCTATTATTAAAGCAAACAAACGTAATATATCAAATATTCTTAGCTGGGCTAAAAATTGCTAAACAATTTTAAAAATCAATTACTCTTTTTCGAAACTTCGTAGACGTTTGATTAAGCTTGATATTTTACAGAACGAACTTATAATTTTTACAAATAAATTGGAAGACAAAAAAATTATTAGCGTATATTTTGTAAAGACGTTTATGTATTATAAATGTATGTATAACGAGAAATATGTTATTGACATATTATTATTTATGACATTTTTCTTTCTTGTTTTTTTTTTGTGGGGTTATGGGGGTTGGGGATTGATTGATGGGGGTATAGAAAGACGACAGAGTTTGTGCACAATTATTTTGCTTCGATGCTGGATCTGGTTATTGTGTCGCTTATCGTCCCGCAGCTGAGGGCTCACCATGTGGCGATGGCCAGGTAAATTAAAAAAATCAATAAAATAATAAAATAAATAAAAATTGCAAAGAAAAAGAAAGAAAAAAATTCCATTGATATATTAAAATGAATCGTATATATAATTATATTATATTACATAAATATATAATATAATATAATTTAATAATAATATATATTATTACTATTAATATTATTAATTATTATTATTATATAATATATAAATATATATGTACATATATACATCTTATAAATAGATATACGGATTACAATTTTTTTTTTCTTTAATATTTATAATATTCTAATTTTTATACATTCGTTATATAATATATATATATATATAAAGAAACGATACGTATGCACGTGTAATTAAAAAGAAAAAAAAAAAGAAAAAGGGCATACCCTTTCGATAGATTTAGACTTAAATTGATTTAATTATCATTGGTCAAATTTTTTTTTTGTTATATATATACATATATATGCATACCTATAAAATATATATAAAAAGTATTACAATAAATATATAATAAATTTAATGTTTTTTCTTTTTTAAAAAATTTACAAAATATCAATGTCGCCGAAGAAAAATGTTTCATTTGATTTTAAATAATTTTTATTGATTAAAAACGACTACGTATCATTTTATTTTGTTTAATTTTTGTTCTTTTTTATTTATTTTGTATTTATTTATTTTTTATTTTTTTTTTATTTTTTTATTTCATTCTAGTACTGTCTCAATGGTAAATGCGTCGCCGAACATGAAAATATAATACCTGATTACACCCAAAATATACCAACCTATGTACGTCGAGATGGTAGTTTCGGACCACCTGCCAACAACAGACCGATATTTGCACAATATAATAACACCGATTACAGGTAATTTAGCTTATAATTTGTATAAACAATTTAATGAAAATTTGATCAAGAAAAAACAAAAAAAAATGAAAAAAGAACGGGAATTTGTATCCACCATATTTTCTATTCCGTTTGATTTTGTTTCAAAATAATCGATCGAAGATCAAAATCAAAGTCATTTAACCCTTTAATGCATCATATATATTTTTTATAAATTTTTAATATATATATAACGTCACAAAGAATTGTAAAATTAATTTCAAATCGCTGATGAATTTGTTTTTTATACATGTAATAATACATTTCTTTTTTATTATTTTTTTTTTCTTAATAATTAATCGTCATGATAATTTTTACAATTTTATATCAATATTATCATTATTATTATTCATTTGAAATAACGATAAATATAAAAAATTATCGTAATAATAAAAAAATAATAATAACAATTATAATAAATGTTAAATTTTGTTTTTAATAAATATATAAATAAATAAAAATTGGTTGCATTTAAGGGTTAATACAATAACATTTAAATAATATTCCACACAGGTATCCATGGGAAGGAACAACATATACATCGCCAAAATCAAAATTTAAATATTCCCCATACATAACCCCAAATTTATTGACGTCAAGTACAACAACAACAACGACAACAACAACAAACCTTAAACGTCAATATACACCTACATCAACGGTATACAAATACACGTACACGACTGCTAATAATTTACTTGCCATTAATGACAAAATCAAAAATAATAGTAATTATAATAATAACAACAACAACAACAATTTTGGAAAAATCAACAATGGTGTTAATCGAACAACTACGACTAGCAAGAAAAACAACAGATATAATTTTAATTTCCGTTACAACGTCAATTCTACTCCAAAAGTTGTTAACAATCCTAACGACGTGAATTATCCAAAAATTATACCGTTCAAACGTAAGACCACGCCAACTATGACGCCATTTTCTCCGACGACATTGGCTCTTCTTCAAAATGGCCTCCAAAATGGCCAACAGAATGGCGGTCGTGGTAAGAGAATTCTGTGAAAACAAAAACAAACAAATTAAAAAATATATATATAAACAAAATTCAATTCCTTCTATCTCGTGTCAATCTTTCTAATATCAAAATCTTTGTCTCTCTAATTTTATTTTATTTTATTTTATTTTATTCTATTCTATTTATTTATTTAATTAGAAGCATGACTATATTCTCTCATTATATCTATATCTGTGTAATCACTATCTCGTTCTTCTTTTTATTTTATCATTATAATTTTTTAATCATGGAAAAAGGATCTAAAAATCTATATATATATATATATACATATTACATACAAAGATATACGTGTGTGTGTGCGTGTATGTATATATATATATATAAACATAATTGATCACGAGCGAAAATGCGGACCATAAGCTCGATCTTTTTTATGTTGTTTTCACAATCTTCTTACTGTTCTTTCCTTTTTTTCATTTAATTCACTATTAAGGCAGTGACAATTTTGTGTAAACTTACATCGGGATATTTACATCGAACGATATTACATCAAAAATAATACTAATACGGATACCGATAAAACACACGATAAATTACATTACATTACATTACGTTTACAAAATACGAAATGGATTTTAAATTATATTATATTACATTTACAGAACACGAAATAAATTGATTTATATTACATTACATTTACAGAAAATGAAATTAATTAAGTTACATTACATTTCACTACATTTACAAAAAACCAAGATTAATTAAGCTACATTACATTATATTTACATTACATACTTTTACAATTACATTACATTAAATTATATGTAATTTTGCGATTACATTACATTGCATCATTTTAATTTTTACATACATAACGTTTAAACACAAGATGAATACGATTAAAATTACATTATTACATCATTACAATTATTACATACACATAAATACAAAATTACAATCACACTGCATAAACAAATCGCATAGACATTTATACATATGTACACGTCTATATTTCGTATTACTACTTACAGCTAATTTTATTTTTTTTTTATACTAAATCCTTTACATACATATCTGCCCTTTACATACTATCCTAATTCTAATCCTAATTCTAATGTTTATTCTTATTCTAATTTCTAATTCTAATTCTAATTCTAGCTGGGAATAATCATGTATTTACAGAAACATCTGATCTCATATCAAAACATCTGGATACTTATATCTTTCTTTTATTTATGGTTTTTTTTTTTTTATCAAATGTTCTCTCTCCCCCCCCCTCTCTCTCTCTCTCTCTCTCTCTCTCTTTATCTTTCTCTTTCTTTTTTTTTTTTCTTTCTCACACACGCGTATACATACACTACACGCACACATACGATCAAAATCATTAATAATGTTCAATTATTCTTAGAAACAGAGGGCGATGAGTGCACGGACCTAGGGCCCGATTGCTTGGATCTGATTGACAGGCTGGGAACATGGCTGTGCCATTTGCAATCTGTAAAGAGCCGTTGCTGTGCGTCCTTGAAGACTATCTGCCCTTAAAAAAAAAAAAAAAAAGAAAAAGAAATACAGCAAACACTTCGGATATCTTCGAGGTTATCTATGAACAAAATAAAAAAGAAAAAGAAAAGGAAAAGCAAGAAAATATAAAAGAAAAAGATCGACTATCGATGTCGAAAGAAGAAAAGAAAAAGAAAAAAAAAAAGAAAAGAAAAGTCGAGAAATCAAAACGTATTTCGTTTTCTTCTTTTTTTTTTATTTTTATTTTTTAATTCAATCTCCTTAGATAGATCTCGAGTCAAATTCCTTCGATGCGATACCTAACGAAGGATCGATTTAATCTGACTTTTCTGTAGATCATTTTCCTCAACTTTTTTTTTCTTTTCCTCTTTTTTGTTTTCAAGATCAACTTGTGATGAACAATTCACGAATCTTAACAAAAGAAAAAAATGTACTGCCTTTTGATCTTTAATCCTTGGTCGAATATTTATTATTAATTTTAATTTTATTATTATTATTATTATTATTATATTATTTTATTATTAATTTTAATGTTATTATTATTATTATTATTATTATTATTATTATTATTATTATTAATTTTAATGTTATTATTATTATTATTATTATTATTATTATTATTATTATTATTATTATTATTATTATTATTATTATTATTATTATTATTATTATTATTATTATTATTATTTTCGTTCTTCGATGAGAAATTATGCGAAAAGATTTATACGCGTACGAAATTGCGTATTTTAATTTCGATTTCGAACAAAAACCTAAACAAAAATGACTCATTCATTATTCCTTTTTTTTTTTTTTTTTGATAGATTTCGTGTTGTCTTTTTATTTTTTGAAGAATTTTTTTCCTCCTTTTTCCTTTTTCTTATTGTAATTATTATTTTGTATTATTTTCTAAGTATCGGCCTTCGAAAGATCCTCGATCGTGCAATACGCCAACGAGTGTCTCACATATTTTTCTTAAGAGTATTAGTTTCCTCTTAAAATATCTGTGTCTTCCTTTTTAAGATATTCGAGGCAGGTCCATTGTGTATTGTTTATAAATAAATGAATTTTAAAAGAGAGACCGCTTCGAAAGAATCTACCAATCAACAAAGGTCGTTTTATCATTCATTAACGGCCATTTTGGATTCTTCGTTTGTGTATCATATTACCTAATTTTTTCTTTTTAAAACGTTGACAGAATGTAGTCGTTGTGTAAACTAAATAATAAAAATTTTACACGATGTAGATTTTAGTTATTTATCTTTCCATTTATTCTTCTTTCTTCTTGTCGATATATTCGATTAAATTATATTTTTTGTATAAATCATTGAATATTTTCAAAAATAAAATATTTTATGGAATAGATTTTAAATCAATTCGTCACCTATTATTTAACCCATTCGATTAGGATAAAATAGGATTCTTCTATTATCAACATATTCCTACTCGATCGACAAAATGGAACTCTACTATTATCAACATTTTCTTATTGGATCGATAAAACAGGACTCTATTAATAGAGATTTTCATAAATTTTAAAAGATTTTAGAAATAAGGGATGTTTTTTTAGAAATTCGTAAAAATAAATCTTTTACTCTTTAGATCTTATCCTTAATATTATTTTAAATTGATATATATAAAATTATGTCAATTTAAATAATTTTATAATGATAAAAGTAGTATAATTAAATAATAAGTTTATAATTATCAAAGTTTTATAATTAGAAATAAATTATAAAGAATATTGTCATTTGATTTATTATTAAAAATAAATATTCTTTTAAATGCAATAAATTTTATAATGAAATTTTGTTTACTTTAATTTATTATTAAATATAACACACATACACACACATATGTGTGTAAAATATTTTATACATTTTATTGAAAGTAAAATTATTAAAAATAAAATGTATAAAAATAAAACTTCTTACTAAAATTTATTATTAAAGAATAAAATATAATAATCTGATAAGAAAAATTTTATATTTATTATTAAATGAATTATTAAATTTATTATTATCAAAAATTATATATATATATTATTAATTTAATATTTATTATTAAAATCAATAGTCTTAAAAATTTCGTTTTCTTTTTTTTTTTTACACAAACTAGACATCTGAGTACTCGAAATATACCATAAAATATTCAAATCGATTAAAATTTATCTAAATCAATGGGGAAAAGAATGTTATCGATTACGTAAAGGACACACCTTTGTTTTGGCTTCTGTTCATTGATGTCACATAAAAGTAACGTAATTCAATCATTAGACTCAAATATTGCGGCATAATAATCACGTTGACACAATTATCATTGCAATTTATTACTTTGTGCACTTTAATCTATTATATTATAGATCATATACTCGTTCAAAAATATGATGATGTTGTATATGAACAAGTGTTTCTTGTTCCTTCCTTCTTTATTTAATTTTTTCTTCTTCTTTCTCTCTTTTCCTTTTCTTTTTTTTTATATATATATATAAACATTGACCATTAATCAAATTTAGTTTTTAGGAATTTGATATAAAACGAGAAAATCAAAAAATCTTTTTATGTTTTTACGACGTGTTACCTCAGAGTAATACGTTCATTCATCAAAGAGTAATATCAGAGCAATTCTGGCAAATTTAAAAATAAATTATAAAAGAAAAGAGAAAAATTAATAATAACAACGATTTATGATTTTTATTCGCGATCATGTTTCGGAAAATTATTTTATTGTGTACAGTTATTGTATCTCTCGTACAATGTAAAAAGGTATTTAAATATTTTACTCATTACTATTTTATTCATTATTATTTTATTCATACATACATACGTATATATTTATTTATATATATATTTATATATATATACATATATTTATTTATTTGTTTGTTTTTTTTAATTCAAAAAAAAATTGTTTAATTATTTTTATTTCCATGATTATTTATAATTTATAAATTATTACAAATATTTTTAAAATTTATAACTCCTCGATAAAATTGATTATAATATATTATAAAACTCTTAATAAAAAAATTAATTGTTTATTTAATTAATTATTTAATTAACATATAATTAATTAATATATAAAAGAATTATTTTCAATTTTTTGTTCAATCTTGTTTCACAAAATTTAATTTATAAAAAGATAATTATTTTCAATTTTAATTCAGTCATTTACGTACTGTACAAAACAAAGATATTTATATTTAATATTTTTAAACAATTTCTGTGAATCTAAAAAAAAAGAAAAGAAAAAATTAATCAAAAAATAATACAATTTTTAATCAATGTTTTAATCATTTTAATTTCAAGCTTCACGAATATATGACACCAGAAGAAGTAATGGCAGTGTTTCACACGAGTCATGAAGAAGGTATTTGAATACTTTTTAATTTTATTAAAATTTATTGGAAAAAAAAATAAAAATGAATTAAGATACAGAAAGAAGAAAAGATATTCAAGCTTGAAATTTTTTAAATAATTCAATCTTATTAACATGTGATAAAAACTTTTCATTTTAATTAATTAATTAATTTATTTATTTATTTATTTATTTATTTTTAAAAGAAAAAAAAAGTGAAAAGAAATTATTAATAAAATTAATGAATTAACTATAGTACCAGATTATGATGTCGTTCCAATACAACACACTGTCCATCGAAGAAATTTGGATGACAATCAAGAAATACAATTTAAAGCTTTCGATAGAGACATTAAATTGTATCTTACTCCTACGGAGGGAATACTTGCTAGCGAAAACACACCCGTTTGGACTGTATCTTCTAATCCAAATTATCCTGAAGGATTGAAATATGATCTAATACCGAATGTAAGTTCATATATTTTTTTAATACGATCAAACGTTAACATATTTAAGATGAAAAGTTTTTGAAAAGATTTTTTCTGAAAGCAAAAATTTATTTCCAAGAAATAAGAAAAAAAAAAGAATCCTATCAATGTCTCATGTAAAGAAGAAGATATTGTCTCAACGATTGGATTTAAAAGATATATAAAAAAAATATTTCTTTCAGGCCATGAAAAATATAGGTAGAACATTTCATGATATGAATAATACTGCGTCGATACTGATGCAATTGGATGCTAATAGAAGATTACATCTTGTGAGTAAGAACACTTGTAGAAAAATCAAACTCTGTTGATTTGTCGTAATAAATGAAACTTTTTTTTTTCAAGAACGGAATCATTTCTTCTGTTAACAAAGTAATTCGACGTTTACCTCAACGCATTTTACATGATGTACTTTACAATGAGAAAAATTTATACAAGCCTTATCATACTAAAAATGTAACTAAAAACGATGACCTCGCTTATACTTATCATCATGTTATTTATGAGATACCAAAAAATAGAAAAAAACACTATAAGGAATTCAGTAAGTTAGAATATAGTTGAAAATTTAACATAACGTGTAAACATAACTGTACATTAACTTCTAAAAATCTAATCTATTTATTAAAATTTCTTGATATTTTTAGAATTGTCGAATCCAAGCAAACGTATTAACAACACAGGACACAAGCATAATGTACCAGATGTTATTTATCCAGAAATATTAATCATAATGGATAACAGTGAATACGCGTAAGAAAACTAAATCATTTTAATTTGTGTGTTTAATTATATAAAATCTAAATGTCTAATAATCTTTTTGAAAATGTTCAGATTAGTTGGAAAAGATATCAAACATGCTATAAGATATATCCTTTCATTTTGGAACGGTGTAGATTTAAGATACAGATTATTAAACAATCCAAAAATTCGATTCAATATTGCCGGTATAGTTATAGCTTTGGTAAGCTAACTTATTTTCTTATTTTCTTTTTCTTTTTTTTAATTATTTAATATTTACTAAATATATTTTATTTTAGGATAACAATGCAACTTCGTATATGGAAAAAAATCGTTTAGAAAGTGAATCGCTTATGGTAGATGTTGATAAAGCTTTACGTGAAATGGCAGATTATATTTATAGAGAGACAAGATTCCCAATTGGTTTCTATGACATAGCGATCACTATGACCCAGTAAGAATACATATATATATATGCATATATAAAAATAAAGTAAGTTAATAAAACATCTAAAAAATTTTTTAAATATTTACTCCTTTTTAGATTAGATATATGTAACATGGTAGATGATTATTGCGATGATTCGACTCTTGGTAAGTAACTCTAATGTTATGTTTATATTATTTTACATATTTTTTATATATTTAACATTTTAATCTAATTTATTTATTTACACAGGTTATGCATATGTATCAGGAGCATGTAACAGACAAGACGATAAGAAAACTTCAGAAATGGCTGGTATCGTAGAGGACAATGGTGGTTTTAGTGGAATTATACCAGCTGCTCATGAAATTGGCCATTTGTACGTTACTATGCTTAAAAAAAAATCCTTGACACTTATAAATTATTAAAAACGTATTACAATGACAATTTTAGAATTGGAGCCAGACATGATGGTAATCCAATATATGCTACCAATTGTTCAGAACATGATGGCTACATCATGACCAGCGGATTAATGTTAAATGAAAATGGATTTGAATGGTCTAACTGTACTATAAATGCGTTTTATACATTCCTCAGGTAAATTTTTCCCTTTAAAATTTTCTTTGTAACAACACTCTCTCAAATCTTTCTAATAATATAAAATTATTATCATTACAGTGAAGACAGAGCAAAATGTCTTTATAACGAACCTGTAAACGGTCACTCGTTACCTCGAATTCTGCCAGGCAAATTAATGTCACTCGATTATCAATGTAAAAAAGTACATGGTCATGAAGCAAAAGCATGTAATGTAAGTTTACGAACAAATATATATATATATATATGTACTTAAAAAGTAAAACACATTAAAATACTTGTACTTTTCAGACTGATCATACTGTCTGTACTAGATTAGACTGTTTAGTACCAGGAAGTGAAAGAGCGTGCACAGCTATAGCTCCAGCAGCTGAAGGTTCTTCTTGTGGAAAAGGCGTCGTAAGTATATGAGATTGCATATATTTACATCAATTAATCGTTCACCAAAATTAAACAATTTTCTTCCTGCCGTAATATCAAACATTTTTTCTCTAATATTTTATTTGTCAAAATTGATTACCTATTCTTTTTTCAGTTTTGTCTCAACGGTAAATGCGTTCTGGAAGGATCGTATATGAAATCTAACGATAAGAAATTCTGGTTAAGACGTTTCCAACCATTATTCAAACTTCAAAAGATTGTGAAACCATTTGTCTTATGAAACATCCTTTAGCAGCAAATAATAAATTAATACATTTTTATAGAAATTAAGATTTCTCGATATTTCTTTATCCCATTACGAAAAGTATCAAAATTTATTTTATTATGTTTATCATTTAATAATTTTTGGATCTATACCTATTTCATCGTACAACTCGCTTTTAGTACCAGGGTAATTTTCTAAGATACAATCTATTATTTCTGTACATAATCTTTTACGTTTAGTATATTCACGAGAATATTCGTCTAGAGAAGATTGTGTTTTTCTTTTCGTTTCAGTTAAATCCGTACTTCCAGTAGATTCGATAAGTTTATCTAATTTATTAGTTAAAACTTTAATACTCTCTTCGAGTGAAACTTTCTCTTGACGTGCTTCTTCAAGAGTAATAGATGATTTTAAAGATTTTAATAAAGTTTCTTGATTTTTAATCTCTTTTTCGAGATCTTGATACTTAGTTTCTACTTCGTTCGCATGTGCCTGTAATTCTTTATCGATTCTCATTAATTCCTCTATATCTTGCGTCGAATCCTGAACAACGCAATAAACTTTTTGTTTTCCATATACCTAATCAAATATAAGAAATATTTAACTTACATATCAGTCTACAATTACTTTCATTACAATAAACATTTAAAAATCCACTTACTTTTTCAAATATCTTTCCTTCTGCCAGTAAGTGATCGATAGCTTTTTGAACGGCAGATTTTCCAAATTCATTATGCAAGTTCAACACTATATCGTTCACACTGTAAGGTCTGTTTTGGATTTTTAAATGTTTGTATACGGTATCCATGGCCATTATTTGTTAACAAATAACATTTTTCTGTATAACTTATTTATAAGCTGTAGTAATATTAATTAAAATAATATACACACACATCAATGATTTTATATTACATATATTAATACAAATTAAATAATCATCCCTTACCATTCAAAATAGTTAATAAATAAGTAACCATTTTGCAACGCCAGTATTTATAAAATTACCTTAAATTTTGCAAAATACATTCGTTTATACATATAAAAACGAAAAAACTTAAAATCGTACACTTTTACTACACAATTACATAGCTGACAGAAAAGAAAGTTTACAATCCAAAATCATTCAAATAATGAAAACTGTTCAAATATGTTCATATCAAGAACGATATTATCGATAATAATGGTGGAAATTATTTACAGCGCTTTAGGAAATAGAACTAATGATTCACAATTATCGACCAAATTAAATATACAAGCTTTCTTGAAAAATCATTATTAAAATATTAAATTATTGTGGTTATGTTTCAATACGACATATGATATACAAACATAATAGATATACACGTAAAAATATATGAGAGTAATAATTAATATATAAAATAAATATATAAAAGAGTAATAATTTTAAGATATTAGTTAACTTACCATCGTAAGAGGACTCCAAAAATTATCGACCGCTTTCTATTACGAATTACTCACAACTATCTTGATATCAATGATGGCAGCAACATAGCGACTGAAACGTGATTGGTTACCATCTTAACGGAGGACACGTGACTTGGAAAAAATTTTCCAAAATATTTCAAACATATTTGAATATGTAAAAACGTATAAGAAAAACAGTATCGTTGTAAATATAAGAAGCATAGAATAATACCTTAATATTAAACACAGTTTAAAAAAAAATTAAATCTATTGGTTAATAGAGTTGTCGGTAAGTCAGTAATTTCATTAAAATAATAATAAGATTTTCGTGATTAAATAATAAATAAAAAATGAATATTGTTTATAATATTACAAATATTTATAAGAATATATTTCAATCTAACAATCAACATACGAATATAATTAATAAATCGTAATATCAGTAACGCCGCTCTGGTGTCGTTATAACTAAACAAAAACTCTCGATCGATAATCTGTCTCTTTAGATATAAAGTTTCCTATAATATCGACAGTGTAATTCACAATATTTTCTGTTACATACCGATTTCTATACATACTGTTACCTACTTTATCATACAAATAAGAAAATTCAACAAACATATATATATCTTTACAAATATACACACATACACATATCATATCAATATCCACTAACACAATAACAAAACCATATGTTACCTTATCCACTGGCAGTATTAATCAATTTATCTATTTAAAGATAAATATATCAATGTTTTCTCCTAACAATTTCTTGAGTGGTCCAGTTTAAGGCTTAGTATCCTTTTAGTAACCATCTTGTTCGTGTCTCCTGTTTATCAAATAGAAAAGAAAACTAAGCGGAAATAATTTCATATAACAACATATATATATATATATATATATATATATACATACATACATACATATATATATATACCTGATTAATTACGTTTTGTGTGGTGATTCAAAAATAGAAGAAGAAGAAGAAGAAGAAGAAGAAAAAGAAGAAAAGAAATAGAGCTATATAGCAATATATACATATATGTAAAAAGAGATGGTAGATATATGATTAGGATAAAAGAAAAGAATAAGATATACGTACACCTTATGTACTAGAGTACAAATAACAAGTCACAGGTATGAACACAACATACATACATACATACATATATATGTGTGTGTACATGTATATATAACTTTATTAGCACCGAGTTATACTCGCGAACAAAATCCCAACAGAGGACATTAAGAAGGATATATATCGAACTGTTATTTGTGCAAGTTATCTCTGTAATAAGAAAGTGACACAAATCTTAACTGGTTCAACATAGAACGTGCTGATAATAATGGGTGATCTAATTAATTTAGTTACAGAAGTTGTCCATTCTTTTTTTTTTTTTTTTGTATAGTTCTTTTTATATATTCGTTTTTCTTTTTCTTAATTTGAAATGGAGGTCCATATAAGACATTTCATAAGATAAAATTTTGCGTCATACTATTTATCGTTTCTTATATGATGAAAATATGCTACGAATGATGTAATCTATTAATTCGAATTTTGAGTGATGATTTTATTTTAATTTTTTCTTTTTTCTTTTTTTTCTTTCTTTCTTCGACTTTCTCATTTTCGATATTGCTTAACGTGGTATTTAAAATTTGTACAATATAATATATTTATAGTATTTCATTTGAATAATCGATAAAACAGTTCCAACATTTTACCCATTCGTTAGATATTCATTTTAAAAGATAATAATAAAAATTTGAAAATGACATCATTTATTACTTTAAACTACGCAAATTTTCTTAATCCGTTAACGACATTTTGTCATTTGATATGTGTATGTGTGTATATATGTGTACATAGTCGTGTATGTGTGTTTGTGTGTGTAGAATAAAAACGTATATATATAAATATATATATATATATTATTAGAGATAAAAGATAAAAAAGATAAAGGAGTCATATAAATCTTAAGATATTTTAATGACATATAAATACATTTTTCTTTTTAAAGAAGTATATATATAACACCGTGATTGGTATAATTACTGATAAAGTTAGAAATGTTTCAAGTGGTAGGATGTTAAATATCAGTAATTAAACCATTTGCAATTTCTATAGATTTTGTTTTACTTTTTTTTTTTTAATTTTTTTTTCTTATTTTCTTGTACTGTTTTATCGACATGTCGTGTATAAATTATTTTACAGATCTCCTTACTAAATATTGTACCGGAAGAATGTTATATGTTAACGCGGCAGCATGTTTATCAATATTATTATTATTTATGGGATTATCAATTGGATTAAAAACAAATAAATTTAAAGGTAGCGATGCATTAGATCTGGCACCACTTATCGATGGGTAAGTAAGATCGTTCGTTTGGACTAGTATTGAACTCGGTCGATAATATACGTTCGAACTTATTAATAATATTTTTTTTTTACAGACATAACGATTTACCATACAATATATATGTAAAATTAAATAACAATTTAACGGCATATCCATTTGAAAAATTACTCACTAATGATCCAATTTGGGGAAAACGAGCATGTTCAACATGTTACACGGATTTGCCACGTTTGAAAGCTGGGAAAGTTGGTGGACAGGTAAGCTATGAAAAAAAGATACAATTCGTTTGTTTCTTTTGTTGTTATTGACTATAGTCGATAAATAAATTAAATTAATATGTTTAATATTTTTGTCTCCTTCTTTTTGTAATAAATATTCTTTACAGTTTTGGGTTGCGTATGTATCCTGTAATTCGCAATACAAAGATGCGGTACAATTGACATTACGTCAGATAGATGTAATCAAAAGATTTATAGATCTTTATCCACAACATCTGCAATTGGTTAAAAATGCAAGAAATATCGAAGTTGTTTGGAGAAGTGGTAAAATAGCATCGATGATTGGAGTCGAAGGTGGACACTCGTTAGACTCTAGTTTAGCTGTATTGAGGATTTATTATGAATTAGGAGTTCGTTATGTCACATTGACGCATACTTGCAATACACCTTGGTAAGTCTGACTGCATTACCGACTAATGGTAATACGTTCATAATCTATAATACATTTTTCTATTCTTTTTTTTTTCTTTTTCATTTATTTTATTTTTATTCTATTCTTTTTTTTCTTTTGCATTTATTTTATGAATATTCTACATACATTGATTTTAAATTACTCGTAATATATTATAGTAAAACAAATTATTTCAATCTCTCTCTCTCTCTCTCTCTCTCTCTTTCTCTACATTATCGACAGATGATACGTAGACATTTACAATAATGAATTTTTTTTATTCTATTTAAAAAAATAGTATTTTATTAGAATATTCTAACATTGTTCATGATCATAAATTTGTTATAATAATTTCAATTGTTTATTTCATTCAGATATTTCTTCACAATTATATATTCTTTAAAACGTGTTATGATCTCTTTCATCGAGATTATTATTAATATTAATTATTACTAATGAAATTACATTACAATGATCTTCTGATTCGGTTTTTTCTTTTTTTTTTTTTTTTATAGGGCTGATGCATCTACCGTTAACGATGGATATGCATATAATCTTACAAGATTTGGAGAAGTATGATTCGTTTTCTTTATTTTTTTTCCTATTTTTTTCCAAATGACAAATTTGATTCAAAATAAAATTAAATTATTTTGTAGACCTTCGTTTATGAAATGAATCGTCTTGGGATGTTGATAGATCTCTCACACGTTTCTCACAATGTCATGAGACAAGTTCTTGCTATTTCACGAGCACCCGTTATATTTTCTCACTCCTCCGCATTTTCTATTTGTAATAATTATCGAAACGTTCCTGACGACGTATTGCACTTGGTAGTAAGTAATTTTTTTTTCAATATGTATCCCTGATATATTTCTTACAATATATATTTTATCATTTTCTACTTTATCAACAGAAGGAAAATGAAGGCATCATTATGGTAAATTTTTATTCGCAATTTCTTAATTGCAATAAATTTAAAAACGCAACAATACAAGATGTTGTAGGTATGATATATATCTAAAACAAACAAACAAACAAACAAATTTAATTACAAATTTATCATCGTTATTATCGATTAAATTAACTCCGCATGTTTCATACATATATTTTTTTCAGATCACATTAATTATATTAGAAGTATTGTTGGAGTAAATCACATCGGTATTGGTGCTGATTATGATGGTGTAGATAAGTAAGAATAAATCAATAGTAATAATAATAATAATTATTATTATTATTATTATTATTATTATTATTATTATTATTATTATTATTTATGAATGATTCTCAATGAACAGTGTACCAGAAGGTTTGGAAGATGTATCAAAATATCCATCCTTGTTTGAACGTCTGTATCAAAGCCGTGAAGGAGAACAAGAATGGAGTAGGGAAGATTTAGAAAAATTAGCTGGAAGAAATTTTATCACAGTTATGACTAAAGCAGAAATGGTATGAAAGTTAATATTAATATCGATATGATTATAATCATAACATAGATTCTTGCCTTTCATAAAATAAAATATGAATTATTCTTTTCAAAAAGGTTCGCAATTCAATGTCGTCTCATCCACCTATTGAAGATATTATTGCAGCAAGAGATATTTTCCAAGCTCAAAAGAATGAAGGACTCGAGCCAGGATCTTGTCAAACTGCAAAGGAGTAAATATTTTCAGAAATTCATTAGAACAATCAAATCTTATTACATGGAAAGTAAATTTTCTTATCGATTTATTTTTTACTTTTCTATTTTCTTACAGGTGGAATGAGATATCATATTCATATGCTATAAATAAAACGAGGCAGACTGACTCAAATGATTATTTTTAGGTAAAAGATAATGTGTATTTTTAGATTTAAAACAACATACTATTCGTAAATGTTTCTTAATACATGATACATCTTTATATTGTTTTATAAGTATTAAGTTTCTTTTATTGAAATTCAAAAAATCTATTCTAATTCAAACAAATGACAATTAACGTTACGTCCGATAATGGCACAAAAGTCTTGCCTGAAAAGAAATATTTATAATGTAAGATTGACATAAAAAAGTTTTCATATTTTAAAGAATTGATATCTACAATATTAATATTAACCATTGACTTTTTCTGATAAATGGAAGAATTTCTGGTGGCATGAATCCATTAAATTTACTAACTATAGAAGTTCCATATGCACCCATGTCGCTCCATACAAGCCAATCTCCTATTTCATATTCTGGAAGTAATACATCTTTGATGATACAATCAAAGGAATCAAGAGTTGGTCCCCATAAAGTGGAAGAAAACTTTTTGTTAGATATAGGCTGCAATAAATTTACTTTTAATAATATATATAATAAATAAAATAATTATGAATATATTATATTAATAATATACATTGAACAGTGAATTTGGATGACGTGATTTCAAATTACACAATTCTTCTATAAACCCAGTATAAACTCCACAATTAATATAATACATCTGTTTTACACTATTTCCATTAGATACAGTTCTCTTAGAATGTAAATAGCCAGCCAAAGTAAATGCAGCTGTTACGTAGTATCTACCTGGTTCGCTTATAATTTCTATAGTAGGATCTATTTCTTTGATCGCATCATTAATTATACATGAAAGCTAAGCAGAATAAGAAGATAACTATTAATATATTTCATTAATATATCAACAGATTTCATATTAATAAACTGACCTCCTCGATTTCAATTCCACTTTCTCCAGGAAAACCCCCTCCAATATCAATTAACTTGATATCTTCGCATCCTATCGATTTAGCAAAAGTAATCAAGTCCTTACATATTTCAATTCCACGTTTATACGCATTGAATTCTCTACATGGGCTACCAACGTGGAAACTAAATCCATATAAAATTAAATCTAGATCCTTTGCAAGTTGTATTAATTCTTTTGCTTCATCACCTGGTTCACATCCATATTTGATTCCAAGATTGATATATTTAGCAAAAGAATTGCTATCGCATCGGAAGCGAATAACTATTCTATTAAAAATAATATTTGAATAAATTAGTGATACAAAGTAAGATAATCGACATAATATAGAAACATGGAATAAAATTTACATACTTTGCTTCAGGAAACAATTCTTTAATTTTAAAAAGTTCTAACTTGCCATCTACTGTCATTTTCTTGACACCTAGACTTTTAGCAAATTTTATATGAGACGGACACTTTGTGGGATTTGCAAAGATTATTCTATCTGGTGATATACCCAACTGTATAATTTGTTGAATTTCTTGCTGTTACAAATTACGATTAATAATGATACTGTTTTATATAAAAATAAATGTTTTATATAAAAATAAAATTATGTACCTTTGATGCGCAATCGAAGTTCGCATTCATAGCTGCCAGAACCTTTATTACCATTAGATTAGGATTACATTTTACAGCTGATAATAAAATTTTTCTATTATTCTATATTCTTATAACGTTACACAATAAAAAATATTTTAGAAATTTTACCATAATATGGTACAATTCTTGGCATTTTTTTAATCCATTCTTGATGCTGTTTCATTATAATACCAAGATCTAATATATAAAATGCATCTTCTTGATCACGTGTAGTAATGACATTTTTTAAAATGTCATAGTCTTTGAACTTATCCTCGTAAATTTGAATTTCATTGACATTAAAGGAAATCATGTTTTACATATACTCTACAATATTTCACTGTTTCAATCCATTCATTTATATACTAGTATTATCACTGATCAGCATTATTTTCTATAATGTATATGATAAAATTTCATATTTTGTCGACAAAATTAGAAGCAATTACCATCAAGTAGATAATTACCGGTGTGATGTAAAGACATTACATAACAAAACTTGTTTAATGACCTTCAAAAATAAAACGTAAAATAATAAATAATAACAAATATATCATTTTTTTTTTTTAATTGAATTATATCATTTATATTTTATATACTTACGTACACATATTTATTATGAATATAAAACAAATTCATTATATATAAAATAAGCATTATCATTGAATTATTAATATTTTATTTCTAGATATAAAATGTCATACCCATAAACATTAAATATATCCGATAGATTCAGAAAAAAATTGAACATAAACATTAATGACAATATATAAATTAATAACTATAAATGATTTGATTTTCTAAAATCATATAAATAATTTGAAATACCAGAGATCTTCCAGAAATATTATGAACATATTTTATCAATTTGTATCTTTTATTTTATCATAATGAAATTTGTAGCTTTTATTTCATTATTTAATTTACAGCAATCATTATTTCACAAAACTGTACATTATTTGAAATAATAAATATTGTATTTCATAAAATAAATATACAATTTCCTGAAAAATCATTATTATAATATTAAATTACACAGATTATATTTCAATACGATAATAATTATAATTGACACATATAATAATTAATATATAAATTTGAAACAAAAAAGAAGGCATTGTCAAAAATAATAAATTAATATTATATACAAATATATATATGTATATATACTTACTATATTATTATGTTATATATTATTATTATAACAATGATAGTAATAATAGTAATAATATAAAATGGATTATCCCTACAGAAACCATAAAAAAAAGCATTCGAAAAAAATACTATAAATAATATACAAACGAACTTATCTTTTGATCTTTAATAAAATAATATATAAAATATAAATGTACATTCGGTAATTATTACAATGACAACAATTGTTAACAAATAAATAATTATTGCAATATCAACATTTATAATATATTCTAATTCCATACATACTTTAAAATATTTTTTTCGTCCTTTATATACATAAAAAGAAAAACAAATAGAATCGATATCTTATGATAAAATTAAATAGCAAACTGTCTTAGAATATCATCAAGGACGACATTATCGATAACAACAGTGGAAATAATTATAGCACTTTAGTAAACAGAACTAATAATTGTTTATTATCGATTAAATTAAACATACAATTCTTTTTGAAATTTTATTATTATAATATTAAATTATTGTGGTTATATCTCAATACGATAAACGATACATAGACATAATAGATATGCATATAAAAATATAATATATAAAAAGTAATAATTCTAAAATAGTGGTTATGTTATCATCGTAAAAGTAGTTAGAAATTATCAGTTATTTTCTATTACTCATCTACGAATTATTCACAACTCGAATAAAAATCGAATAACAATACTATATTTGCATAAACATACTTACAAAGATGATAATATGTTAATTAAAACTAGAAAATTGGATGCTAAAATACGACGAACCATTCTGATACCGTTGATGAAAACAATATGGCGATTGACACGTGATTGGTTATGATTTTAGTAGCGGACATACTACAATGTCAAATAGATTTTTGAAAATATTTTAAATCTATTCCAATACATAATAGTTCATAAGAAAATTGTCTTTATTAAAAATAAAAAAAAAATTTGAAATAATTACAAATATTTTTATTATTATTATTTAATATTTTTATTAATATCTAAAAAAAATTATAATTTAAAGTATCCTTTTTTTAAATCACAATTGTCTTCATAATACAATACAGTCTATCCTAATAAATGATATAATATAATACAATAGCCTAATTCAAGTGAATAATGTAAATAATCTGGTGATATACTTAACTGCATAACTTGTTGAATTTGTTATTGTTATAAATTATGATTAAGAACATATAATGTTGTCTTATATAAAAATGAAATTATTTACCTTTAATGCGCATATCAAAATAGAAACTCGCATTCATAGCTGACAATAAAATTCTTCTATTATTCTATATTCTTATAATGTTACGCAATAAAAAAATATTTTAGAAATCTTAGCATAGTATGGTACAATTCTTGGCATTTTTTTAATTCAACCTAAATGCCTTTTCATTGTAATACCAAGATCTAATATATAAAATGTACTTTCTTGACCAATAATGATTTTTTTTTTAAATCTAATATTCTTTTATATCGTCCTTGTAAATTCCAATTTCATTGACATTAGTAAAAAATATATTTTACATATTAAAACGTATTTTATATATTATATTTTACATCAAAAGACTGTTTTGTTGAGTCACTTATTTATAAGTTACAATATTGTTTTCTATATAGTACAAGATAAAATTTTATTGCAACAATATGATATACAAGTGCAAATTATGTCTTTGAAAAATGAATATAATATCTTTTAGAAAAAAGACGTAAAATAAGAAGTGATAAAAAAAATTTATAGTTTACAGATAAATTATTTTGTAGTATTTATGTGTATATATTTATTATTTATATTAAACAGATTTATTATATATAAAATAAAAATTATCATCGGTTTATTAAGATTATTAAAATATGATTTATAAACATAAACTATTATACACGTGAACATTAAATATATTCTAAATATTAAAAAAAAAATTGGATATGTATAGTGATTATAATATAAATTAATTATAATATAAATGATCCTATTCTTAATGGAATTTTAAAGATATTTGAAAATATTATGAACATATTTTAACAATGTTTTTTATTTTACTAGAGGAAGTAATTATTCATATCTAATTTGCAACAATTATTTTTTATACTATGGAACATTGTTATATAATGTTTCTATACTAAGATAAAATTTTTTAATGACACTTTCAATGCCACGTGTTAATTAGTTGCACATTAAACTACATGTAATAGCAATGATGCGTACATTTAATGCTCTTAAATCAACATTTTATAATAAATATAAGCGATTGAAAAATGCATTTAAAATATAAAAAATGCATTATAGAATAAAATAAAAAAAATTGTTTTCAATATGTTTTAATTAAATACATTGTATCATGTATTTCAATATTAACTTTTATTAAGAATTAGATAACTGAAACTATAAAGAGAAGTGAAAAGTAAAATAATAAAAAAAAACTAGTTAAAAATTGTTCTTCCATATATTAATTTTATTGTGTTATCATTATGATAGTAATGCAAAAATTATCGACTTTTTTATATTATCTATATACGAATTATTCAGAAATCAAATAAAAATCGAAAACCGTATTATATTTCAACAAACATTGGAATTAAAATATGATCAATTATTATTTCAACGACGGATATGTGATTTTTAATAATTTTTCTAAGTTATTTTAAACTCATTATAATATATAAAAGCCTATAATTGTAATAAATGTAATATGTATGAAATTACATATGATATAAAAATATTTTTCTGAAAATAACGATTTTGTTGACAATATAATACTATATAAATTAATCTGAATAATACGATTAAGTAAAATAAAATATGTATTTCTAAACTTTAAAATAACAAATATAGTTCATAAGTGCACAATATATACCTTTATTATTTTTTAAATATATTCGTTTATTGAAATTCATATTATTTATTCTAATCAATTGTTAATGTTTATAATCCATTATTTATATCACATCTAGTAAAGGCACAAAAATCTTGCCTGAAAAAAAATATTTACGACGTGAGATTATTATAAAAATTTATAATATTCATATCAAAATCTTGAATATTTCTATTAACCATTGACTTTTTCTGATAAATGGATGAACTACCAATGGCATATACCCACAAAATTCAAAACTTATAGAATTTGTATATGAACCCATATTGCTCCATACAAGCCAATCTCCTATGTGAAATTCTGGTAGTAATACATCTTTAATGATACAATCAAAAGAATTACAAGTCGGACCACATATAGTAGAAAGATACTGTTTATCAGATGCAGGCTGTAACAAATTGTCTTTCTACAATAAATAGATCCATATATATATTGAAAGTAAAGAAAATAATTCTATATATAATATAGTTGTTATATACATTGGACAGTGAAATTGGTTGACGTGAATGCAAGTTCAACAATTCATCTACAAAACCACTGTATACTCCGCAGTTAATATAATACATATGTCTTGGACTGTTTTCCTCCCATATAGTTTTTTTTGAATGTAAATACGCAGCTAAAGTAAAAGCAGATGTTACATAGTATCTACCTGGTTCACTTACAATTTCTATAGTAGGATCTATTTCTTTGATCGCATCATTAATTATACATGGAAGCTACACGGAATAAGAAAATAACTATTAATATATTTTATAAATATATTAACAGATTCCATATTAATAAACTGACCTCATTGATTTCAATTCCACTTTCTCCAGGAAAACCCCCTCCAATATCAATTAACTTGATATCTTTGCATCCTATCGATTTAGCAAAAGTAATCAATTCTTTACATATTTCAATTCCATGTTTATACGCATTGAATTCTTTACATGGGCTACCAACGTGGAAACTAAATCCATATAAAATTAAACCTAGATCTTTTGTAAGTTGTATTAACTTTTTTGCTTCATCGTCTGGATTACACCCAAATTTAATTCCAAGATTAACAGAATCAGCAGAAACAAATTTGCTATCGCATCGAAAGCGAATAATTATTCTATTAGGAAGACATTCGTATAAGTTACTAATAAAACACAAGATAATTGTCATAATATAAAATTTTACATGGTACAATTTACTTACTTTGCTTCAGGAAACAATTTTTTAATTTTAAAAAGTTCTAATTTACCATCTACTGTCATCTTATCAACACCTACATTTTTAGCAAATTTTATATGAGATGGACACTTTGTGGGATTAGCAAAGATTATTCTATCTGGCAAAATACCCAATTGCATAACATCCTGAATTTCTTGCTATTATAAATTACAATTAAGAAAATATAATACTATTTTATATGAAAATAAAATTATTTACCTTTGATGCGCAGTCGAAATTCGCGTTCATAGCTGCTAGAAGCTTGATCACCATTGGATTAGAATTACATTTTACAGCTGATAATAAAATTCTTCTATTACTCTATATTCTTGTTACATAATAAAAAATATTAAAACAATTTTACCATAGTATGGTACAACTCTTGGCATTTTTTTAATCCAATCTAGATGCTTTTTAATTATAATACCAAGATCTAATATATAAAATGCATCTTCTTGATCAGCAGTAGTAATGATTTTCTTTAAAATATCATATTCTTTGATTTGATCCTCGTAAATTTCCATTTCGTTAATAGAAAACATGTTTAACATACACTACAAGATATGTTATTGTTTCAACGAGTCGCGTATTTATAAGCTAGTGTTATTACTGATAAGCATCCTTCCTTTTCTACAATGTATTTTATTTACCCAAGAAAATTATGAGTAATTAGTACTAAGTAAATAGTTATTGTTATATCATATGAGCATTACATAAGAAAATTCATTTAAAGACCTTCAAAAATAAAATATAAAGTAATAAGTAATAATAAATATATATATAATTTTAAAAAAAATTAAATTATATCATTTACAGTTACATGCTATATAAAATAGATTTTACAAAATTTTAAACAGATTTATTATATATAAAATAAGAATTATCAATGAATTATTAACATTTTATTTCTAGATATAAAATGTTATATCTGTAAACATTAAATATATCCAATAGATTCAAAAAATAATAAAATAATATAAATAATTTGAAATACCAGAGATCTTCCAGAAATATTATGAACATATTTTATCAATTTGTATCTTTTATTTTATCATAATGAAATTTGTAGCTTTTATTTCATTATTTAATTTACAACAATCATTATTTCACAAAACTGTACATTATTTGAAATAATAAATATTGTATTTCATAAAATAAATATACAATTTCCTGAAAAATCATTATTATAATATTAAATTACACAGATTATATTTCAATACGATAATAATTATAATTGACACATATAATAATTAATATATAAATTTGAAACAAAAAAGAAGGCGTTGTCAAAAATAATAAATTAATATCATATACAAATATATATATGTATATATACTTACTATATTATTATGTTATATATTATTATTATAACAATGATAGTAATAATAGTAATAATATAAAATGGATTATCCCTACAGAAACCATAAAAAAAAAGCATTCAAAAAAAATACTATAAATAATATACAAACGAACTTATCTTTTGATCTTTAATAAAATAATATATAAAATATAAATGTACATTCGGTAATTATTACAATGACAACAATTGTTAACAAATAAATAATTATTGCAATATCAACATTTATAATATATTCTAATTCCATACATACTTTAAAATATTTTTTTCGTCCTTTATATACATAAAAAGAAAAACAAATAGAATCGATATCTTATGATAAAATTAAATAGCAAACTGTCTTAGAATATCATCAAGAACGACATTATCTATAACAGCAGTGGAAATATATTACAGCACTTTTCAAATTAAACATACAATTCTTTTTGAAATCCTATTATTATAATATTAAATTATTGTGGTTATATTTCAATACGATAAACGATACACAAACATAATAAATATATATGTAAAAATATAATATATAAAAAGTAATAATTCTAAGAAATAGGTTATGTTATCATCGTAAAAATAGTTTAGAAATTACCAGTTACTTTCTATTACTCATGTATGAATTATTCACAACTTGAATAAAAATCGAATAACAATACTATATTTGCATAAACATACTTACAAAGATGATAATTTGTTAATGAAAATTGTAGAAAATTGGATGCTACAACAGGACGGCCGACTACTATGATACTAATGATAAAGCAATATGGTAATTGAAACGTGATTGGTTATGATCTTAGTATACAGACATACTACAATATCAAATAGATTTGTGAAGATATTTTAAATCTATTCCAATACATAATAGTTCATAAGAAGAATATTTATTAAAAATGAAAAAGGTATAACATAATTAAAAATATTTACATTATTATTATCTAATATTTTTATTAATATTGAAAAAAAAAATTATAATTCAAAATATTTTTTTAAAATCACAATTATCTTCATAATATAATATAATTTATTCGAAGGAATAATATAATATAATACAATAACCTAATTCAAGTGAATAATATAATCAGATCAAATAAAATATGTATTAGCAAATTTTTAAATAACAAATATAATAGACATATAAATGTTTCTAATACAAAAAACATTCTTTTATTATTTTTTAAATATATTTTTTATCGGAATTCAAATCATCCATTCTAACCTATACAATTAATTACGTTGCATCTATTTTAAACTACTTTATTTATAATGTAAGATTAATATCAAAAATTATAATATTTTAAAGAATGAAGATCTCAAATATTTATATTAATGATTAACTTTTTCTGGTAAATTTCTAATAGATTGGTCATTAAATTCACAAACTCTAGAAGTTGATATACATCTGTTTCTCCATACAAGGCAATTTTCTATTTGAAATTCTAGTAATAATACATTTTTGATGATGCAATCACAGGAATCACAATTCGCATCTCCATGTCGTAGAAAGATATTCTTTATCAGAAACAAGCTGCAATAAATCAATTTTGTGTAATAAATACATACATACATAGATTCATGTATGTGTGCGAGTATGTATATGTAAGTATGAGTGTATTGAAAGTTAAGAAAATAATTCTGGATATAATATATCAGTTACATACATTAAACAGAGAGATTGAATGACGTGAATTCAAGTTCAACGATTCTTGTATAAACCCATTATAAACTCCACAGTTAACGTAATACGTCTGTTTCAGATTATTTCCGTGAGATATATTTCTTGTAGAATGTAAGTAGTCAACTAAAGTAACAGTAACTGTTACATAGTATCTATCTTGTTCTCTTATAATTTTTATAGTAGGATCTATTTCTTTGACTGCATCATTAATTATATATCACCATGTAATTGTGTATATCTAATCTTGCTCTATTTAATAATACTTTATAAACTATAAGCTTTTAACAAATTTATTATCATATAGTGAATTATTATTCACTTAGTGAATTGACCGTCATATTAAAATATCTTTAAAAATCTATTTGATGATGTAACATGTCCGATACTAAGATCCATAACCAATTTTAATCGCCATATTGTTTTTACCATCGGCATCAGAATAATCGGCCATTTTATTTCGGTATTCGATTTTCTACAGTTTTTATTAACAAATTATCATCTTTGCAAATATATTTACGCAAATATAATATTGTTATTTGATTTTTATTCGAATTATGCATAATTCATTGATGAGTAATAAAAAAGGATTGGTAATTTCTGAACAACAGTCATAATAACAAAATCAATATTTCAAAATTATTATTTTTTTATGTATAGTATATTATTACATGCATATCTATTATATTTGTATATCGTATATTGTATTAAAATATAATCACAATAATTTAATATTATAATAATGAAATTTCAGAAAAAAATTGTATGTTTAATTCGTTAGATTCTATTTGTTAAAACGCTATAATTTATTTCAACTATTGTTATCGCTAATGTCGTTCTTGATAATGTTATAAGATAGTTTTAATAGCTTGAAAAGTTTTTAATCGTAAGTGAAACTTTTATTTCTGTCAGTTAGTTAATTTTATCGTTTAATTTTTTCGGTTTCACTTATTTTGTTTTTTATGTATAGGAACAATGAAATAAATCTTTTAAAATATGTACGAAATTAAGAATATAGATATCAATATTATAATAATTCGAATACAAATATAATTACCAGAAGATAATTACAGAAAGGTCGAGGAATTAATCATTTTGATGTTTATAGGATGTAATCGTTTCAATATATCACTGTCTATCGTTATCATTTGGGAAGAACTTTCCTTTTTCCCATTACGCGAGAAGTCCCCTTTCCTAATCGATTAATATTAAAGTAGAACTTCGAGATAAAATATTTGTTAGGGATGAAAGTCTTTGGTTAAATACTTAAACCAGATTCAGATAACAATAATTATATATATATATATATAAATATATATTTATTTATTTATTTAATTAAACGGATTATCATTCCTTTTACATTCGCTATAAAGAAACAATATAATTTTCTAAGAAGAATATAGTTTCCTTTCCTACAAAATCGTCACACTGCAATATAATAATTATAATTGTGATTCCAAACAAAATATTTTTAATCGCGTATCGCGCGTTATAGCCTAGACTGATATATAATTCAAAGAAACAAGATAATTATTGTAACAGAATTCAGATACAGAGACTGAGACAGAAACTATGTATCTACATCACTGTACGCGAGATAATTACATTCCAACAGATAATAGTTCATAAGAAAAGAGTCTATATTAAAAATAGAAAAAAAGGAGAAAATAGTTAAAAATATTTTTTGAAGAATCACACTTATCTTTATAATACAATACAGTCCATTCGAATGAACGATATAATATAATAAATAGCTTAATCCAAGTGTCTAATATAGTCGAATAAATTAAAATTTGTATATGCAAATGTTAAAATATTAAATATAGTAAACATATAAGTATTACTAATACAAGGAACATTCTATTATATTTTCTGTATTGGCACGAATTCAATTGTTTTGTACTAGCACGAAAATCTTTCCTGAAATGAAAAATTGATGATGTAAGATTATTATAAAAAATTATAATATTAAAAAAAATTAAGATCTCAAATATTTATATTAACCATTGACTTTCTTTAAAAAATGGGTAAACTATCGGTTTCGAAAACCCATTAAATTCACAAACTCTAGAAGCTGCATATGCACCCATATCCTTCCAAACAAGCCAATCTCCTATATAAAATTCTGGTAATAATACATCTTTGATGATACAGTCACAGGAATCACAAGTCGGTCCCCAAATCGTAGAAAGATATTCTTTATCAGAAACAGGCTGCAACAAATTTATCTTTTGTAATATATACATACATACATACATACAAACATACATATATACAATCATATGTAGATTCGTGCATGCGTGCGTGCGTGTGTATGGGATGTATATGTAAGTGCAAGTGTATCGAACATTAAGAAAATAATTCTGAATATAATATATCAGTTACATACATTGTACAGAGAGATCGGTTGACGTGAATTCAAATTCAACAATTCTTCTATAAACCCACTATAAACTCCGCAGTTAACATAACACATCTGTCTTAAATTATTTCCGTCAAATATAGTTCTTTTAGAATGTAAGTAGCTAACCAAAGTGCCTGCAGATGTTACATAATATCTACCTGGTTCGCTTATAATTTTTATAGTAGGATCTATTTCTTTGATCGCATCATTAATTATATATGAAACCTAAACGGAATAAGAAGATAACTATTAATATATTTCATAAATATATTAACAAATTTCGTATTAATAAACTGACCTCATCGATTTGATATCCACTTTCTCCAGGAAAACCCCCTCCAATATCAATTAACTTGATATCTTCGCATCCTGTCGATTTAGCAAAAGTAATCAATTCCTTACATATTTCAATTCCGCGTTTATACGCATTGTATTCTTTACATGGACTACCAACGTGAAAACTAAATCCATGTAAAACTAAACCTTGATTCTTTGTAAGTTTAATTAATTCTTTTGCATCATCATCTGGATTACATCCAAATTTGATTCCAAGTTTGACGTATTTAATGGAATCGGAATTACTATCGCACCGGAAGCGAATAATTATTCTATTTAAAAATAATATTTGAATGAATCATTGGTACAAAGTAAAATAATCAATGTAATCTAGGTATAGAGAATAAAATTTACATACTTTGCTTCGGGAAAATATTGTTTAATTTTAAAGAGTTCTAATTCGTTATCTATTACCACTTTTTTAACACCTTTGTTTTTAGCAAATATTATATGAGACGGACATTTTGTGGGATTAGCAAAGATTATTCTATCCGGCGATATACCCAACTGCATAACTTCTTGAATTTCTTGCTGTTAAAAATTACCATGAAAAAAATATGATACTGTTTTATATAAAAATAAAATTATTTACCTTCGATGCGCAATCGAAACACGCGTTCATATCTGCCAAAAGCTTAATCACCATTGGATTAGGATTACATTTTACAGCTGGCAATAAAATTCTTCTATTATTCTATATCCTTGTAACGTTACACGATAAAAAAATATTTTTTAAATCTTACCATAGTACGGTACAATTCTTGGCATTTTTTTAATCCAATCTTGATGCTTTTTCATTATAATACCGAGATCTAATACATAAAATGCATCTTCTTGGTTATAAGTGGTAATAATATCTTTTAAAATATCATATTCTTGGATCTCGTCTTTGTAAATGTGAATTGCATCGAGATTAATAGAAGACATGTTTAAAATATACTGTACGCTTATTATTCCAATGATAAACCAATATTACCACTGATAAGGCTCGTTTTCTGTAATGTATATTATAAAATTTTATATTTAACTAATAAAAAAGAGAGCTCTTACCATCAAATAATTAACAGCAAGAAAGTTTCTTTAATATCTCTCAAAAATAATAAGAAATATTTTTAAATTCCAGAAAAATTAACTTGTAATTTGTATTTATATCTAAAATGTGTGACGTCGCGAATTGCATGACGCAGGATGAAGAAATATTCAACGTTAATACGTTTGTTACAATTAAACTTTCCTTCTTTTAGTCATTGAAAAATTTTACGCGGAAATGAGATTAATGAAATACTTATCATTCTATTTATCATTAAGTACCTTAATTAACTTTCCCGAAGAACTTCTTTTTTTCCCGTTTTACGGAAAGTTCCCTTTCTTAATCGGTTGATGCTGCAATGGAGCTTCAAGATAAAATACTTGTTGAATATGAATGCCTTCGGTTAAATAACCAGATTCAGATAATCATAATTATCTATATAATTAATTAAAACAACTACCACTTCTTTTACATTCACTATGAAAAAAAAGAATATAATTCTCTAAACGTTTTCTTTCCTTCGAAATCGTTGCACTGTAATGTAATAATTATGATTGTAATTCCAAAAGTAATATTCTTAACACGTATTGCACACTATTTTCTACACTGATATATAATTCAATAAAATGAGATAATTATTTCAAAGGAATTCGGATACAAAGACTGAGATAAAGACTATGTGCGATCTTCCTGCAAGCCAATCAATTAATGATTTCTGAGTGAGGACCTAACGCTCTTATATATTTATGACTACGTATCTGTGAGAGTGAGATATTACATACATGTTTACTGACTTATGGTATAGTGTAGTCTTATGCTCTATATATTATTTTACACGAATATTTTCTAGAAATGGATAAAATACAGTCTAACGTTTGATTCTGCGCACATATCTCCTGATTATTTACGCCGACCCGCCATATTTGACCCTCTACGTTTGCAGACTTTGGATTCAGTGAAGCTTGACGATCTCATAATTTTGCTGACCTTAGACCACTGATAATTTAATAAATCATATAATGATTATAAATTTGATCGAAGCCTATAATTTATAAGGTATCAAAATGAATTCGTATTTTGATCTTTCAAAAAATAATGTATAATATTGATATAAATGCAAATTACATCAATAAAAATTGTTAATAAATAAGTAATTATTACAGTATCGGAATTTGTAATATATTCGAAATTCTACAAATACTTTAAAGTACTTATTTCATTCTTTACATACGAAACACGAAAACAAGTAATGGAGATAAAATTGTATTACTGACATAAAATTAAATAGCTGACAAAGAAAGTTTTATGATTAAAAATTATTAATTGAAAACTGTTGTAGAATATTATCAAGCTCGATAGTATTGATAACAACAGAAGAAATAAATTATAGAGTTTTAGCAAATGGAACTAACAATTGTTTATTATCTATCAAATCAAAGAGAACTAGTTTTTTTGAAATCTGATTATTATAATATTAAATTATTGTGATTATATTTAAACGATACACAAAACATAATGTGTATTAGCTAATTTTTAAATAACAAATATAGTAGACGTATAAGTGTTATTAATACAAGGAACATTTTTAAATATATTTTTTATCGGTATTAAGATCATCAATTCTGTCCTATATAATCAATTATTTATGTCACATTTAGTAATGGCACAAAAATCTTTCCTGAAAAGAAATATTTATAATGTCAGATTATTATAAAAAGTTGTAATATTTCGAAAAATAAACATTTCAAATATTTAAATTAACCATTGACTTTTTCTGATAAATGAATGAACTATCGGCGGCAGAAACCCATTAAATTCACAAACTCTAGAAGTTGTATATGCACCCATATTTTTCCAGATAAGCCAATCTCCTACATAGAATTCTGGTAATAATACATCTTTGATGATGCAATCACAGGAATCACAAGTCGGTCCCCATATCGTAGAAAGATATTTATTATCAAAAACAGGCTGCAACAAATTCATTTTTTGTAATAAATACATACATACATATATACATACATACATACATACATACATACATACATACATATGTAGATTCGTGCATGCGTGCGTGCATGCGTATGGGGTGTGTATGTAAGTGCAAGTGTATTGAAAATTATGAAAATAATTGTGGATATAATATATCAGTTACATACATTGTACAGAGAGATCGGTTGACGTGAATTCAAATTCAACAACTCTTCTATAAACCCACTATAAACTCCGCAGTTAACATAATACATCTGTATTAGACTATTTCCATTAGATACAGTTTTTTTAGAATGTAAATAGCCAGCCAAAGTAAATGCAGCTGTTACGTAGTATCTACCTGGCTCGCTTATAATTTCTATAGCAGGATCTATTTCTTTGATCGCATCATTAATTGCATATGAAACCTAAACGGAATAAGAAGATAACTATTAATATATTTCATAAATATATTAACAAATTTCGTATTAATAAACTGACCTCATCGATTTGATATCCACTTTCTCCAGGAAAACCCCCTCCAATATCAATTAACTTGATATCTTCGCATCCTATCGATTTAGCAAAAGTAATCAATTCCTTACATATTTCAATTCCACGTTTATACGCATTGTATTCTTTACATGGACTACCAACGTGAAAACTAAATCCATGTAAAACTAAACCTTGATTCTTTATAAGTTTAATTAATTCTTTTGCTTCATCATCTGGATTACATCCGAATTTGATTCCAAGTTTGACGTATTTAATGGAATCGGAATTACTATCGCACCGGAAGCGAATAATTATTCTATTTAAAAATAATATTTGAATGAATCATTGGTACAAAGTAAAATAATCGATGTAATCTAGGTATAGAGAATAAAATTTACATACTTTGCTTCGGGAAAATATTGTTTAATTTTAAAGAGTTCTAATTCGTTATCTATTACCACTTTTTTAACACCTTTGTTTTTAGCAAATATTATATGAGACGGACATTTTGTGGGATTAGCAAAGATTATTCTATCCGGCGATATACCCAACTGCATAACTTCTTGAATTTCTTGCTGTTAAAAATTACCATTAAAAAAATATGATACTGTTTTATATAAAAATAAAATTATTTACCTTCGATGCGCAATCGAAACACGCGTTCATATCTGCCAAAAGCTTAATCACCATTGGATTAGGATTACATTTTACAGCTGGCAATAAAATTCTTCTATTATTCTATATCCTTGTAACGTTACACGATAAAAAAATATTTTTTAAATCTTACCATAGTACGGTACAATTCTTGGCATTTTTTTAATCCAATCTTGATGCTTTTTCATTATAATACCGAGATCTAATACATAAAATGCATCTTCTTGATTATAAGTGGTAATAATATCTTTTAAAATATCATATTCTTGGATCTCGTCTTCGTAAATTTGAATTTCATTGACATTAACAAAAGACATGTTTTACATATACTCTACAGTGTATGTCATTGTTTCGATCAGCCATTCATTTATATACTAGTATTACCACTGATAAACATCTTTCTCTATAATGTATATGATAAAATTTCATGTTCTCTCAAAAAAATTAAGAGCAATTACCATGAAGTAGATACTAGTATTACGTAAGAGCATTACATAAGAAAATTTGTTTAATGACCTTCAAAAATAAAATGTAAAATAATACGTAATAAGAAATATTTATAATTTTCCGAAAAAGTAATTTGTATCATTTATATTTTACATGCTCATGTACACATATTTATTAACGATATAAAACAGATTTTTTATATACAAGATAAGAATTATCATTGGACCACTAACATGTTATTTCTAAATATAAAATGTTACACTCATAAATATTAAATCCAATAAATCGAAAAAAAATTTGAACATGTACATTAATAACAACATATAAATGAATAACTATAAATGATTCAATTTTTTAAAATTGTATAAATGATTTGAAATACCGGAAATCTTTCAGAAATATTATTAACATATACCAATAATCTGTATCTTTTATTTTATCACAGAAAAATTTTTTAATTTCATTTCATCATTTAATTTACACCAAACATTATTTCACAAAATTGGACACTGTTTGAAATAATAAATGTTGTATTTTATAAAATAAATATGTTTTCTTGAAAAATCATTATTATAATATTAAATTATGCTGATTATATTTCAATACGATAATAATTATAATTAACACATATAATTAATTTGTGATAAAAAACGTTTTCTATTACTCAGGTACGCATTATTCAAAACTCGAATAAAAATCGAATAATAATATTATATTTGCATAAACGTATTTGCAAAGATAATAATTTATTAATAAAAACTAAAAAATCAGATGCTGAAACAGGATAGCTGATTATAATGATGCCGATGATAAAAACAATATGGCGATTGAAACATGATCCGTTATGGTCTTAGGAGCGGACAAGCTACATCATCAAATAGATTTTTGAAGATATTTTTAATCTATTTGAATACATAATAGTTCATAAGAAAAAAGTCTTTATTAAAAATAAAAATAAAAGTATGAAATAATTAAAAATGTTTTTTAAAAAATTACAATTATCTTCATAGTACAATATAGTCCATTGGAATGAACGATATAATATAATACAATAGCTTAATTCGAGTGTCTAATATAGTCAAATAAAATAAAATACGTTTTTAATTAAATTTTTAACTAACAAATATAGTAGACGTATAAGTGTTTCTAATACAAGGAACATTCAATTATTTTATTTTAAATATATTTTTTATCGGTATTAAGATCATCAATTCTGTCCTATATAATCAATTATTTATATCACATTTAGTAATGGCACAAAAATCTTTCCTGAAAAGAAATATTTATAATGTCAGATTATTATAAAAAGTCGTAATATTTCGAGAAATAAACATCTCAGACATTTAAATTAACCATTGACTTTTTCTGATAAATGAATGAACTATCGGCGGCAGAAACCCATTAAATTCACAAACTCTAGAAGTTGTATATGCACCCATGTCTTTCCAAACAAGCCAATCTCCTATATAAAATTCTGGTAATAGTACATCTTTGATGATGCAATCACAAGAATCACAAGTCGGTCCCCATATCGTAGAAAGATATTCTTTATCAGATACAGGCTGCAACAAATTTACCTTTTGTAATATATATATATATTACATATATATATATATATATATATATATATATATATATTATACATATATATATATACAAATATCTAAAATAAAGAAAATAATTCTGAATATAATATATCAGTTATATACTTTGAACAGAGAGATTGGGTGACGTGAATTCAAATTCAACAATTCTTCTATAAACCCACTATAAACTCCGCAGTTAACATAATACATCTGTTTTACACTATTTCCATTAGATACAGTTCTCTTAGAATGTAAATAGCCAGCCAAAGTAAATGCAGCTGTTACGTAGTATCTACCTGGTTCGCTTATAATTTCTATAGTAGGATCTATTTCTTTGATCGCATCATTAATTGTACATGAAAGCTAAGCAGAATAAGAAGATAACTATTAATATATTTCATTAATATATCAACAGATTTCATATTAATAAACTGACCTCATCGATTTGATATTCACTTTCTCCAGGAAAACCGCCTCCAATATCAATTAACTTGATATCTTCGCATCTTATCGATTTTGCAAAAGTAATTAATTCTTTACATACTTCAATTCCACGTATATATGCATCGAATTCTTTACATGGGCTACCAACGTGGAAACTAAATCCATATAACACTAAATCTAGATCCTTTGCAAGTTGTATTAATTCTTTTGCTTCATCAACCGGTTCACATCCAAATTTGATTCCAAGTTTGACGTATTTAGCAAAAGAATTGCTGTCGCATCGAAAGCGAATAATTATTCTATTAAAAATAATATTTGAATGAATTATTGATACAAAGTATGATAATCGACGTAGTATAGGAATATGGAATAAAATTAACATACTTTGCTTCAGGAAACAATCTTTTAATTTTAAGAAGTTCTAATCTACCATCTACTGTCATTTTTTTGACACCGAAACTTTTAGCAAATATTATATGAGACGGACACTTTGTGGGATTAGCAAAGATTATTCTATCTGGCGATATACCCAGCTGCATAACTTCTTGAATTTCTTGCTATTATAAATTACGATTAAGAAAATATAATACTGTTTTATGTAAAAATAAAATTATGTACCTTCGATGCGCAGTCAAAACTCCCATTCATAGCTGCCAGAAGCTTAATCACCATTGGATTAGAATTACATTTTACAGCTGATAGTAAAATTCTTCTATTATTCTATATCCTTGTAACGTTATACAATAAAAAAAATATTTTTTAAATCTTACCATAGTACGGTACAATTCTTGGCATTTTTTCAATCCAATCTTGATGCTTTTTCATTATAATACCAAGATCTAATATATAAAATGCATCTTCTTGGTCATAAGTGGTAATGATTTTTTTTAAAATGTCATATTCTTTGATTTCGTCCTCGTAAATTTGAATTTCATTTACATTAATAGAAGACATTTTTATATATATTCTAGTATATGCTATTGTTCCACTGAGTCATTCATAATATCACTAATAAGTATCATTTTCTATGTATATCATAAAATTTCATATTTACTCAAAAAAAGAAAAAAAAAAGAGAGAGAGAGAGAAAAAGAAAAAAAAAGAAAAGAAAAAAGAAAAAAAAATGAGCTGTTACTATCAAGTAATTAGTTTTTAGTGCGACATAAGAGCAAATAAATTTTTTTGATATCCCTCAAAAATAACAAGGAAGATAATACGTAATAAAAAATATTTATATAACTTCCAGAAAATTAACTTGCACCATTTACATTTTACATGCTTGTGTACACATATTTATTATCTATATAAAACAGATCTATTATATATAAGAATTATCATTAGTTTACTAACATATTAGTTCTAAATAAAAATTGTTATACCTATAAACATTAAATATTTCTAATATACTAAAGAAAAAATTGAATATATATATTAATGACAACATATAAATTAACAATTATAAATAATTCAATTATCTAAAACTTCATAAATAAATAAATTTCAGAAATATTATAAACATATTTCAACAATTTTTATCTTTTATTTTTTCATAGAAAAATAGTAATTCATTTAATTTACAACACTATATAGTATCTTAAAAATTAAATTTTAAATGATTTTTATATATTAGTATCCATGATCATTAAATATTAAACGATAACATTTCTCTTTATTTATTTATAACCTGTAATAATGTTAAATAAAATCATATATACGCATATATATATACTTCAAAAATTTTGTATTACATAAATTAAATGTACAAGATTTCTTGAAAAATCATTATTATAATATTAAATCATATTGATTATATTTTAGTAAGATATATAAATATAATAAATATAATTAACATATAATTATTAATATACAAATCTATGAAGAAAGACAAGATTTCATCGAAAATTTTGTCCAAAATAATAATTGAATACACACATACACACACATTTACTATTATTATAATATTATAATTATAATACTATTATTATAATAAGTATAGTATAGTATGTAATAGTAAGAATATAAAGTGAATTACGCTTATAGAAATCATAAAAAATTAAACAAAGAAAAATCCCATAAATAATATGGAAACGAACTCATTCTTTGATCATTAAAAAAATGATATATAATATATAAGTGTACATTCATTAATTATAACAAACAAAAAATTGTTAATAAATTAATAATTATTACAATATCGATATTTATAATATATTCTAAATTTCACACGTACTTTCAAATATTCTTTTCGTTGTTTATATACATAAAACAAATAAACAAACAAAATCGATACTTCTACAATCAAATGAAATAGTTAACAAAAATAAAAATTTTACTTACAATTCAAAAACATTCAAACTATGTAAACTGTCTTACAATATCATCAAGGACAACATTATCGATAACAACAATGGAGATATATTATAGCGCTTTGGGAAACAGAACTAACAATTGTTTATTATCGATCAAATTAAACATACAATTCTTTTTGAAATTCTATCATTATAATATTAAACTATAGTGATTATGTTTTAATACGATGTACGATACACAAACATAATAAATATGAACGTAAAAATATAATATATAAAAGAGTAATAATTCCAAAATATTGGTTATGTTATCATCGCAAAAGTAGTTTAGAAATTACCGATCGTTTTTATTACTCATATACGAATTATTCACAACTCGAATAAAAATGGAATAATAATACTATATTTAAACATACTTACAAGGATGATAGTTTGTTAAAGAAAATTGTGAAAAATGGGATGATGAAACAGGCTGAGTATCTTGACGTCAATGATGGGAACAACATGGCGATTGAAACGTGATTGGTTATCATCTTAACAATGGTCACGTGACTTTGAATTAATTTTCCAAAATACTTTAACCATATTCGAATATAAGATAGATAAAATATAATAATTCGAATAAAAGCGAATAAGAAAAAAACGATCGTTGTAAATAAAAATAGTTTGGTTCAATATAGTGATTAAACAAATTTTGTTTAATATCACAGTTGTTTTCATAATACAACATAGCCTAAATAGCCGAATCCGAATAAATAATGTAATTAGATAAAAAGAGATATATATTTCTAAATTTTTATATGACAAACATAGTTCGTAAATATATGATACATTCTTTTATTTTTTTTTTAAGTATAATTCTCTATCGGGATTCAAATTATCTCTTCTAATATATTATATATATATATATATATATATATATATATATATATATATATATATATAATCAATTATTTTCGTCACGTTTGATAATGGCACAAAAATCTTGCCTGAAAAGAAATATTCACATTGTAAAATTATTATCAAAAATAGTAATATTTCAAAAATATTGACATTTCTAATATTTATATTAACCATTGACTTTTTCTAATAAATGGATAAACTACCGGTGGCATAAAACCATTAAATGTACAAGCTAGAGATGTTGTGTATGCACCCATATCGCTCCATACAAGCCAATCTCCTATTTGAAATTCTGGCAATAATGCATCTTTAACGATACAATCGTAGGAATCACAAGTCGGTCCCCATAAAATAGAAGGATATTTTTTATCAGATACAGGCTGCAATGATATATAGATGTATATATATTTTTTAAATAAATAAAATAATTCTAAATATATTTTGTTTATATACATTGAACAGTGAGATTGGACAACGTGATTTCAAATCCAACAATTCTTCTATAAACCCACTATAAACTCCGCAGTTAATATAATACATTTGTTTCAAACTATTTCCTTCAGATATAGTTCTTTTAGAATGTAAGTAGCTAGCCAAAGTAAATGCAGCTGTTACGTAGTATCTACCTGGTTCGCTTATAATTTCTATAGTAGGATCTATTTCTTTGATTGCATCATTAATTATATGCGAAAGCTAAACGAGATAAGAAGATAATTATTTATGTATTTCGTATATATTAAATTTCATATTAATGAATTGACCTTGTCAATTTGATATTCACTTTCTCCAGGGAAACCACCACCGATATCAATTAACTTGATATCTTTACATCCTATAGATTTAGCAAAAGTAATCAGTTGCATACATATTTGAATTCCACATACATATGCATTGATTTCATTACATGGACTACCAGCATGGAAGCTAAATCCATATAAAGTTAAACCTAAATCCTTTGTAAATTGTATTAATTTATTTGCTTCAACACCTGGATCGCATCCAAATTTAATTCCAAGTTTAGTACTTTTATCAAAAACAGAGTTATTGTCATATCGAAAGCGAATAATTATTCTAACAAAAGTGATATGTGTATTAATTATTATATGAATTATATATGACGTAAGATAATCTACTTGATATGGAAATACATGATAAAATTTACTTACTTTGCTTCAGGAAACAATTTTTTAATTTTAAGAAGTTCTAATTTACCATCTATTGTCATTTTATCAACCCCTACGCTTTTGGCAAATTCTATATGAGACGGACACTTTGTAGGATTTGCAAAAATTATTCTATCTGGTGATATACCCAATTGTATAACTTCTTGAATTTCTTGCTGTTATAAATTACAATTAAGTACATATAATATTGTTTTATATAAAAATGAAATTATTCACCTTTGATGCGCAATCAAAACTCGCGTTCATAGCTGCCAGAACTTTAATCACCATTGGATCTGGATTACATTTTATAGCTGACAATAAAATTTTTCTATAAAATATTCTTGTATTGTTATATAATAAAAAAATATCTTTAAAATCTTACCGTAGTATGGTACAATTCTTGGCATTTTTTTGATCCAATCTTGATGTTTTTTAATTATAATACCAAGATCTAATATATAAAATGCATCTTCCTGGTTACGAGTAGTAATGATATTTTTTAAAATATCATGTTCTTTAACTTGGTCCTCATAAATCTGAATTTCATGAACATCGATAAAAGACATGTTTTACATATTATACTCTTCCATCTATACTATTCTTTCAATGAGCTACTCACTTATAAACAGTTATAAATGCTGATAAGAATTATTTCGTGTATTACATATCGTATAATATCATCTTTACTCAATGATAACATAGACTGTTAGCATCGAGTGTAGTTAATTGTTTAACATAATGTTTAAAATATGTTTAATATTCTTCAAAAATAAAAAGTTAAGTAAACACAAGTAAAATAAGAAACATTTAAAAAATTAATATTTAAAAAATTAAATATTCTATTATTTTGAAAAATTATATATTCCATCGTTTTAATAAACCATTTATTCCTAAATTGATATAAATACTGATAAACTTTTTTTCTTACAATATATGTGACAACATTTTATATTAATAAAATATATATTATAATATGAAACATTAATGCTGAGTATAGTTAGTTATTAACATAATACATTGAAAGAACGTTTAACCTTTTTCAGAAATAATGGATAAAAGAAATATAAATAAAGAGACATATCAAAACTTTCGGAAAAGGTTAACTCGTACAATTTATATTTCATATACATATGTACATACATTTTTATTACGTACATAAAACAGATTCTTTACAAGATAAGAATTATCATCGTTTTATTAACATATTACTTATAAATGTAAACTATTACATATTATAACCATTATCACATGTAAACATTAAATTGTTCACTGACTTTTAATTGTAGTGTATAATGTTATATTGTAGCATTACTTCAAAGCAAATATGAACTATAAGCACGATATAGAATCACTATTTCGTATGTTTATATTATTTATATAAGCATTAATATATAAACATGGTTAGGTTATACCTCTCTTACACATAACCACAACGCTTTACAATCGGATTAGGTATGACATTAATGTTCGTAAATAGTAAAAAAAATAAAATAAAGATGGAACTATTCGAAGATGAATATATTCGAATCGATACATTCAATCAATCTTATTTCGATTTTTATTTTGAAGATTAATTGGATCAATGAAAAATAAAGAAACATCGAAAAAGAAGAAAAATAAACATAATTGTAATAAATGTGATTTGAATATTTTTATTGTAGAAAATTTATCTCAATTCTTTTTTCCTTATTCTAAGCGTGTACGTCACGATATAATATTTAATGAAATATTTTAAATATTTAAACAATTTTATGCGCAAAAAAAATTAATAATATTATTATATTTATTTAATTATTACTTGTCCTATTGGAAGTAGTTGTGATATTAAAACTTTGTTTGAAAATATGTAAAAAACAAATTATTTTAATTATTAATGTATATAATATAAAATACATAGATAAATACATTTTGAATAATATAAATTAAATAATATATATATATATATATCTTATTAATCAAATCTCATTTTTACTTGGATCGATTTCATTGGTTGATTATTTACTTAAATAATTCTCATTGGTTGGTTGTTAATTTTACTTAAATATGATTGGCTCGTCACATTTTCACAATTATTGATACAAAATGACGCTTTACTATAGATTACATATATCTTAACATGTAGTGAAGGAATCTAACCTTTATATACTTCATGGTTTAATCGAAGTCAAGAAACAGAATAACGTTAAACGTGCAGTTCAAGGAACATATAATATTATTTATTAATTACTCTACGAATTATACAACTTCTCTCTAACAAAATGGTTAGTTATCTTATATATTTATAAAAAGTTAAAGAATATCGTTTTCTTTTGTAGTTCTTATGTGTCTTGTTCATATAATCGTATAAACACGTGAGTCTGCCATTTATACCGTCATGTCCATCAAAAGTTTTCTTCTTCACAAATTTGAAAAAAATCTGTTATTTCTTTTCCCATGGTGACGTTTGAGTGATTTTTTCTTTTTTATAATATTTGACATTAATTATGCAGATTTAATTAGTCAGCTTTAATTATGCTGATTTAATTAAACAGTTGGAAATCATACATGAACAATATAGTTTTAATTAATTAAAAATTACGGATTTTAATTCTATAATTGAAACATAACAAGTTTTGGAATTGTTTATAGTGTGAACAGATATGGCAAAATATCAATCAGTTTAATATAGGATATATAACAGATTCATATATGTTTATAAGTCGTGTGAGATTGTATAGTTTTATTTTATTTTATATTATTACAATATGTCTTGTAATTAATTATTACTCAGTCAAAATGGTGATATTTTTATTCAATTATATTAATTTATTTGTATATTTATGTTTTTATATAAATTATTGAACTATTTACTTTTAATGTAAGTTTGATAATAAATTAAATTTTATTTTAGAAACCTTTGATGTTACATGGACACGAACGTGCTATTACGAAAATAAAATATAACAGAGAAGGTGATTTAGTTTTCTCAGCTAGCAAAGATAAAAAACCGAACGTTTGGTATTCTTTAAATGGAGAACGTCTTGGAACGTTTAACGGACACAATGGATCAGTATGGTGTATAGATGTTAATTGGGACACAACTAGATTTTTATCCGGAAGTGGTGATAATACATTAAGAGTATGGGATTGCGAAACTGGTTTGTATTAATCTCTCGTGTAACTTTATTATTCAATATCGATTTTTATTATTATCGTATAAAATGAATTGATTTATTTATTATATATATATCTCTTTTTTTATAGGAAAAGAAATTGGACAATTGCAAACTAATAGTTCGGTAAGAACATGTGGTTTCAGTTATTCGTCAAATCTTGCAGTTTATTCTACTGATAAAGCTTTAGGTCATCAATGTGAAATGTTTATTATGGACATTAGAAACGTCGATACTAACATGTCACAAGAACATGCAATTTCTAGGATTTCTGTTCCGGGACCTAGAATATCTGCTATTTTGTGGGGTGCTTTAGATGAAACTATTATCACAGGTCACGAAGATGGTGAAATTACTCTTTGGGACGTGAGGGTATGTCATCGTTATATAAAAATTTGTTTATTACATTTACAATATTTTTTACGTTATAACTTATATTTGATTTAAATTAAACATAAATAATATTCTCGAATAGATGGGAAAAAAGTTGACTAGTACGAAAGGTCATAAATCTCAAATCAATGATATGCAATGTAATAAAGATGGAACTATGTTTGTGACTGCATCGAAAGATAATATGGCTAAATTATTTGATAGCGAGTCTTTAATGTTATTAAAAACATATAAAACTGAAAGGCCTGTTAATTCGGCTACAATATCTCCTATTTTGGATCACGTAAGAATTTTCTTTTTAATTTGATTTTTCTTTCTAAAAATAGCATTTAAATCAATTTTGATTATATTTTTATTATAGGTAGTCTTAGGTGGTGGTCAAGATGCTATGGATGTAACTACTACATCAGCTAGACAAGGCAAATTTGATTCGCGGTTTTTCCATCTTGTATTTGAAGAAGAATTTGCACGATTGAAAGGTCATTTTGGCCCGATTAATTCTTTAGCATTCCATCCAAATGGTAAGAGTTTATCAACTGGTGGAGAAGATGGATATATACGAATTAATACATTCGATCAATCTTATTTCGATTTTCATTTTGAATATTAATTGGACAAACGAAAAACAAAGAAACATAGAAAAAGGAAAAAAAATAAACATAATTGTAATAAATATGTGATTTGAATATTTTTATTATAGAAAATTTATCTTAATTCTTTTTTCCCTGTTCTGATTGTTCTACGTTACAATATAATAGGATGTATAATAAAATATTTTAAATATTTAAATCATAAAATATTTAAACAATTTTATGCGCAAAGAAAATTTAATGATATCATTATACTTATTTAATTATTATTTGTCCTATTGGAGGTAGTTGTGATATTAGAACTTTGTTTTAAAATATTTAAAAAACAAATTATTTTAATTATTAATGTATGTAATATAAAATACTTAGATATAATAATCAATCAATCAATCGATCGATCGATCAGGTAGCACAAATATAGTATGATAATACGTAGAGTAAAACATCAAACTTTGTACTTGAAATTCATCTTAACTAAATAACGAACTTTCACTTGAGCTGTATCATATACGATGTATTCATTGTACAATAATGCTGATTTCTTCTTCAGTTTACTTGGTACGGAAGGACCATATGGAACTTCAACAGTACCATCTATTTTATGAACAATATTTGGATCTGGTTGAGTTTGTCCTCTTCCCATCGTTGAATGTTTATCTTTTGGTAATTTTTCAATATAGTCAGCTTCATATCTTTCATACATATTACCTAAAGCAACTTCACATAACAGTAACAATCCCGTTGGATTTGCACTATTCGTGCAACAATAATTTGCTGATTTTGAAACCATATCGGCAAAGTAAATACCTTTACCAAACATATAACCAGTAACAGGTGCTTCTGGAGGCGCTATTCTAAGTCCCTGAGATAATATTCCAGCAAAATTGGTTGTTCTAGATCCGTGCCAAAGTAATTTTCTGTTATGCATTTTCTTAAACGGTTTATATCTTTGATCTTCACCTTGTCTCTTTATAACAAAAACATCTTCAATTTCCAACTCATAATAATTATGAGTCGATGCATGTGTATTCTTTACGTATTGTTTTATTACTTCAAAATCTTTACTCGATTTATCCAATACTTCTATCTTTGTTTTCAATTGCTCATAATGAGCATCAAGTGGATTTTTCTTTTCATCTGTCTTACCATGAAGCAAACTATAAGCGATTTCCATTTCAAGCAATGCTTCTAACATTTCACACTTCACTTTAATTTCTTCAATCGTTTCTAATATCTTCGGTCCAGAAATTCCAAAATTATGTGGTATCAAAGTATAAAATCTATTTGATGCATCTATAAGTGTGGTACGTTCAGGAATTTCTTTTTTAACTAATTCTTGCAATTCTGTTAATACTGAATACGCTTGTTGAATTTGCTTTTTAGATAATTTACCAAGCGGCATTTTATCCATATCTATTTCAAATTCTAACATAACCTTTTTCATGTTTTCTACATTAAATATAAGCCTCATTAGATCTTGTACAGGCTTTTCCAGATTACTCTTTATATCAGATTCTAATAATCGGGATGTATCTTCCTCATCTCCATGATCTATGTCAACGGGATACATTTTATTCGGTACTTTGACAAAATATTTTCTATTTCTCCAGATATTGCCAGATTTTTCTTCATATAGTTCTTCAAATTTAGCTATACAATCTTCTAGACTCAAATTTTCCAATTTTGTACCACCGATTGTAGTACCTATTCTACCCCAACTTCTGAACAACCAATATTTATTGAGTTTATCGTGTTTCAAAATTTGTAATTTGTAATAACTATTTTTCTTTGCTTGGATATCTGTAAGTCCTAACGTGGCAGTAAATTTATCCGTTCCTTTTTGATAAACATGTGCAACGTCTTCTAATTCACTATCCGGATCAACGGTACCACCTCCTTTAACTTGTAATTTGACTTTGCCAGAAACAGATTTTTCATATTTACTTTTACTCTTAGATGATCCTGATTTTGCTATAACATCAGCAAGACGAGTCTTAATATCACCTCCCCAATCAGATATAGTTTTCTTTTTAATCAGCGCAAATGCAAGTTCTGTATAATCTTTTGCTTCTTCGACAAAATCTTCTGAAACTACTTGTATATCTAAAGATTTTACATCTTCCATTCTTTTATTCATTTTTTCTATTTCTTTCAAATTAGAAATAACAGCAGCCAAATTTTCATGTATTTTTGTTATTACGGATCCTCCTAAAAGAACTATTTCTTTTTTCAATATTTCTTTGTTTTTGTTTGTTTGACCTAATATTACAAATTGCATATTTTTCAATGGCCTTATTTTTGCTTGTATTTTTGATGCAGTATCGACAACATCTTCTTTTTTAACAATAGTAGATGTTGATGGTGCAGTAACTTTGATTAATCTCCTAACAACTTTAGGTTTAAAAGCCCTGTTAATATAATTTATAAATTATTAAAAATATTGAAATATGCATAAACATTGTGAGAAATATAAAAAACAAAAATAATAAACTTACAGAGCTTTATAAGTATTTTTTAATTCCTCTGGAACAGAACATTTTTTTCTTTTAGGATCTTGAGTAACATATTCACATTTTGTCCATTCTGTCACATTTCCATTACATTTGTAACCAAGACCTGAAACGTATACTAGTTGCCCGCTACATTTCGGACATGGTTTTAATGCTCCAAACGTTAATAAATCAGATACATGATCCAATATCTATAAAAAAAAGAATGTTTATTGCTGTATTTGTGTAATTTAGATTTTTAAAATTATTTTTATATTAATACATACCGCAGAAACACCTTCTGGTATTTCTTGTTCATTCAATTCTAAAATCATTATGAGTTCTTTCTTATTAAGCAGAGATAAAGTATCTCTCATTGTAAATATTTTCTTATTTTGTTCTTTAAGCTTTTCTTCTTCTTCTGTATCTTCTGGTTCATTTTTAAGTTTCTTTATAGGTGGTACATCTACATTATTAATTTTAGGTAACTCTTTTTTTACGGTAGCTTGATCTTCTTTCGATAAAGTTTTTATACCAGGTAGAGAATCGGCTTGATCGAAAAATTCAAGATCCGTTCTAATCTTCACAAAACATTCTAGATGATACCATCTATCTATTCCACCATATTTTCTTCCTTCGTCACTTTCAAAATCTTTCTTAGAAATTCTTATTTCGTCTTTCACTATTTTTTCTTCGCATCCTCTGCACATAGCTCTACTGGACTTTGCATATTCTATCAAAAAATCTAGAGATGTACCCGTACCTTTTCCACGCTTCTTACCTTTCCCAGTTGGAGCTGGAAGTTTCCCAGCTTCAGCTGAAATTACAAAATTATAAAATACAACTTCGAAAGAATTAAAATTAAGGAATATAAGACTGATTATTTAACCTATATTTTTTTTAATATTTTCTTGATCTTCCCAACGAACGCTATCAAAATTAGCTATATCAGCAGTAGATTTTGGACGCTGTTTTTCGAAAAAGCATTCAGGATGATACCACTTGGTAATCATCCCATCGAATACTGGACTCTGCGAATCAAAAAAGGAATCGTTCAATAACATATTTTTACAAATAGATATTAAAGTATAGATATTGAAACTGAGTAAAAGAATGGAAGAAAAATAATAAATTTATCTGATAAATTTTGTTAATTATTAATTAAAATATAGGAAAAGATTGTATTGCAAAGAAAAGGGAAAAAAGTGGAAAGAAAAATTTTGTTAAAAAAAAAGAAAATGGGGAAAAAAAATAAAGAAATATATATATATACATACTTGTACGACCGTAGCAATTCGTAAAGAATCTTTCACAATGGAAGATTTACAATTTTTACACGAAGAACGTGAACTCTTAGCATATTCCACGAGATACGGTAATGGATCTGTCATTGTTTCGTTTATATATATATGCGTAAATATATATATATATATGTATAAATTATTTTTTTTTCTTGAACACTAAACGAAAAAATTACAAAATTTTGAAAAATATACAACAGCTCAAACGTAAATATTATCTGTTCGTAAATGCAACGACACGCTGCAATACCAGTTGTTACATGTTACATAGTACCGGTATAAGTCGATTTTCCAAATCTCTGCTTATTTCACTGTAATAGATAGCGTCACAGGAAATGACGTTATTTTTATAAGTAAGCAAGAAAGAACAAAAATATTTTTAATTAATTTCTTGATTAAAAAAGTGGAAGAAGAAACATAAGTGTTTTTGATAAATCGTTTGTCATATTTCAAGGTTATTAATCATTAGTCAAGTTCACGTTAATTCATTTCTATTGCTTACAAAAGATGCGCGCGCAAATTAAAAGCTTTTTTTTTTTCTCTTTTAACAATAAGAACCTCTGTTCAAAAAATATCAGAAAAAATGCTATCATTTAATTTAATATATATTTATAATTCTAATATTAATAAAATATATATTAATAATAATATGTGAATTGACTAATTATAATCATTGATTGTCAACTAAAGTAGATTAGAAAAATCAGATGTTTGATTAGTATAATTTTGATGTAAGCAAATTTGTTGAATTGTTTATTAAGATTTAGAATAGAGTATAGATAAAAAAAAGAAGTAAAAGAAAAGAAATAAAAAGAAAAGAGGGTTGTAATACAATGTTGGTACACTTTATTTTTGTCATCATATAATATTGTACAAATTATTACAGTAAACTATATATTTCTGTAATTATGTCTATGAATGTTTCTCAGTTTGACCAACATAGCTCGTGCCATATAAATGGCAAGCAAGCAGCGCAGAGTTTAAATAATACAGCCTTAGAGTGCAAAAACGCACTATGGTATCCTTCTTCGTTTTACTGAATACAGTTTTTCATCATCTAAAATTATTACCTACTGTAACGTACAAAAATGATTAGGATTAAATTGAAATTATTAAATTAAACCCGTTACTTCTCTTGTTCTTCTTTTTTTTCCTTTTTTTTTTTTTAAACAACTATCTACATATCCATATAAGCCTATTTTATCAAGTTAGTGTATTACGAGAAGAGAGAGAGATAGAGAGAAATCATTTCTTCTTCTTGTAAATACACTATTGCTACTCTATAATTATTTCCTGTGTTTTTTTTCTTTTTCTTATTTTGCTTTTATGTATATATATATATATATGTATATATATAATATTGCTTTAGATATATTATACGTATACATATACAAATGTGTAGATATATATGTCTTGCATTATACGCTAACAAATTCAATTCTCCTTTGTATTCATGTTTTTGTTGTTTGTTTTTCTTTTCTTTAAGTGTGTATATGTGTAAGTGTATGTTGTGTGTTATCGTTTAACAGAAAAAAAAATGTATACATTAATGTGTGTGCCATCCTATTTTATTGATATATTTTGCTTAGATTATTTTCCTACGTTAATGTACATTTTTTGTTGTCGATTCTTATTAGAGCAAAAAAATAAGACTGGAGATTATTTGATTACAATATATAAAGACTGAAGAGCGCGCTTTAACTTATATAATAATAGATACAATTTACAACTTTATCTGTGTGTGGTTTTTACTCTTCTTCTTCTTCTTCTTCTTTTTCTTCTTCTTCTCTACTTCTTCTTCAATTACATTATAAATTATTCCGTACACACAACTTTATGAAAATATGACAGATAAATTATGTAATGGATAAAAATAACAATTTCATCGTTTCCTTATCATCATCATCATCATCATCATCGCCATCATCATCATCATCATCATCATCATTAGTTTTAAATGACGTATAATAATCAAAAGATAGACGCGATATTTATTATTATTATTATTCCAGAAGAACAATGATAATTATATTTCATGATAATTATTAAGTTTTTATTATTGTATACCAAAGGTGGTTCTAGAATATCCGAGGGCACTCTGGTTAGTTATTACAATTCCTGACTCGAGGAGTATAACCATTCAGAAATCGTTTTACAAATATTTCTTTTCCTTTTCTTTTTTTTCCTTTTTCATTTTTATTCATTTATTATTATTCTTTACCATTCGAATTATTTTATTAAATGAGAGAAAAAGGACCAAAAGAGATATATTATAATAAACTGTAATTCGTCGTCGTCGTCGTCGTCTTTGAAAAGTTTCAATGACAAAATAGAATGACATATTCGATTATATTTCTCTTACAAAAACAATTTACACATTACAAAGAATTTACTATTTAAAGTGTGTTGATATACATGACGAAGAATGCAAAATATTTTTTTTGTTTTTTTTTTGTTTTTTTTTCTTTTTTTTTAATATATATATATGCATTCGTTAAGTTCATCGTGTAAAGCGGGAATTACGTAGCTTTAGGATAAACTAAGGAATTAGACTGAAGGCCACGCTTTCATGTTTTTACAGTCTATTTTTATGTATGTCCGATAACAACAATAAAAATTCTTAAATAAATATATATCGGTATAATCATTGATGGAATATTATATTACGCAGTCAACTAGTTATTTTTTTCCTGTTTTCTTTCTTTCTTTCTTTCTTTCTTTTTTTTTCATTTTTTTTCTTTTTTTCTCTTTTCTTTTCATTTGCCAAGAGGTTGTGAATTTTCTTTTTCTTTATTATTATTATTATTATTTTTTTTTTTTAGTGTCGGTAATTGCATCTTAAGCATAGTTATATGCATACACATGTACACGGCACGTCTCAATCACTGTAAATTATTTTCAGTGATCGCTTATGGAGTACCACCTCAGAGTTACGTGAAATTCTGTTAAACAAGGATACACGTATCACTCTGCTGATCATTGCTATTTGCTTCTGCCCTGAGATGTGCCAGATCTAGTTGTAGGTTTTGCTGGTTGTGGAATTATTGTTATTTCATCATTTATCTTCAACGGTTTCAAAAGAGAATCATTTGATCTTGATGACGGAGACGATGGTGTATTCTTTTTATCCATTACTCTCTTGGCGACAACGCTATGCGCTGAGTATACATGATTTTCAAATTGTTTATACATCCCAAATGTGGCAGTGCAAACTGTACATTTATACGATAAATGCGCGGGTTTTAATGTCATCCCATGATCCCGTGCAACATGATTTAATAGTTTCCATTGGTATACCTAGAAATTATAATCAATTTTCAATTTTAATATTGATGCAATCTATACATTTTCTTTTTTATAAATCTTTCTATAGAATATGAACTATATATATATATATATTTATAGTATAGTAATAAAGGTTGAAAATATACTTACTCTGCCACATGCTGGACAACGACCAGCATCTTTTCCTCTATTTGCTGCTTCTTGCATACTGGACGTAACGAGTCCATGAGATCCAAGCAAATGTCTTTCCAAACCCTATTATCAAAATTGATGTTACGTTAACAAAATATTTTACATATTGTACACAGATGGAAATAAAATTCATAACGAAGAAATATTGTTTATATATGTATATATATAAAATATAGAATACTATTTTTACCTGATCTGTGAAAAATCGGAATTGACATTTTTGGCAGTTCAATGGAGGTCTGTTATAAATCATCTTTGGATGTATTTTTACTTTATGAATCCATTGCATGTGATTTCTTAGTTGCTCAAGATCCTATCAATATAAATATCAGATTTAGATATTTCTGTTTATAAATCTATTTTGATTAATTTTTTAATATTCGTGTTTAAATCCTTATGTATTTACCTTAATATAACCATCGCAAATTTCACATATAACAAATGTATTTTTCCCTCCAGATTTTGATGATGTTCCTGAACCAGGAATGGAGGTTTGAGATGTTGTACGTGGTAATGGAGTTATAGATATACTTGGTTGACTTAACAACTTTGCTGTAGGATTTTTTGTACTGGCCGTTGTGTTCTGAAAAAGAAAATATTTATATCGCTTTATAGATACTCAGAAAATATTATTTCTCTGAATCGTTCTTATTTTTGCATAATGTAAATACATCATTATAAAGTTACCTAATCTTTTAATATCATTAACTTAAAAATTATTCTTTTTGTTTTAAACTTACTCTCTTTTATCTCTTTACGAAAAACATAATAACTCTCCAAGATTTTAAACTCGTACATAAAATAATAACGCTTACAGTATTATAACAAATATAAATATCTTTTGTCATTACAATAATATTTTTCCTTAATATATTATCCCAATTAAAAAGGCACACCTTTAAGTTATTCTTAATTAATTTCAAGTAGAAACAGGTTAGTAATTTTTTGCTTGGCAATTAGTTAATATTACAATAATATGTAGTTTATATACCAGCCCAAATTACACATCCATTATTTTTCTTCTATTAATTGTAATATATGTATCATAAACAAAAATGTTACAAATTCTCCTAGCTTAATTGTACATATGGTCATAATATTTCATAATAGTTCATTTTAATATACAGTAAATATTATAAATTAAATTTTTTTTTTGTTTCTTTTTTACAAATAATTATAATGAAAAGCTAACGATAATGTGTGTATGTATATTTATATACACGCACACAAACACATACACACACTATATGTATAGTGTTATAATATACAAGAAATATTATAACAACAGAGTAGAATTTTTATGTATCATATATAAATTTGTTAAGTATATTATTATTATGATTATGATTATGATAATGATGTTGATGATGACGATGATGATTATTATTATTATAATATTATATTATTATTATTATTTTTATTAACCAGGGAAGCAACCACACATTTTTTTGTTGTTTTTTTTTTACAAAACAGACTTTTTTATGAAGTAAAAGTTACTAAGCACTTTGCATCTGTTGAACGTGTTATCCATGCGATCACAAATGCTATATAAATATAAGTTAACCTTCCTGATACCTTCTAGTATTTTATTTACCTGTGATGAGGACAACCTAGACAGAGAGTCGATTACGTTGGGTACAAGTGCAATGGGAGTGGGTTGACCGGAACTGCTGCCGCTACTGCTACTCACTCCCGAGACAGCCGACATGACAGTCCCAGAGCCACCCACCACCTGTCACCACCCATATATCTTTTTACTAATTCTTCAGATTTTTTTCCAAATCTTTTATTTTTCGATTTTTCTACGTTTCGCACTTTATGAATTATCATTATCGTAATATCTATTTATAATTAAATTTGTTGATACATATTTTTAAGCATATACAGTTAAATTAAAATATTTATTATTTCCAAGAAAATATTATCCCATGAAAATAATATCCGATTCGCTTTCAATAAAAAAATTATATTTTAGAAAATAGGAAATAAAAATTTCAATCAATTTAGAGAATCTGTAACATGATATTTGTAATTATTCCAAATAAGCCTAAGCATAGTAACCACTAAGCTGCTTTTATATAGTCATAAATTTTTCAATTACCCATCGGAGTTATTATCACCCTTCTTATAAAATAATTTTACTTTGTTTAATACATTGTGTTTATCGCAACACTTTCAACTGTTTATTTCAGATGTATTTCTGCATTATACTTTTGATACAGTAGAAATATATTGTATTTAAAAATACAATTCGTTGCATCAAATACGTTTTTATCAATAAAATCTGTTTATATAAAAAATGATAAATATAATAAAATAATAACATTTTTTACCTGAAATAATTGATTACTACCAAATTGGTACGAAGCAGGAACTAGTAGGCCAGAAGATGTTGGTCGATACATCATGCCTGCAACATTATCTGAAAAGTTGCTAAATTAAATGTTTGTACATTGATACTAATTCGTAATATAAAATGTATTATTATAAATATTATGCTAAAGATATCGATTAATTTTTACCTTGCCGCATCGTAGTACCACCAGGTCGTAATGCTTTCATATCTGAATATCTAGGCTGCATTGGTGGGCGTCCTCTTCCACGACCTGTGATCGGTGCTGGAAGTAGTTTCGGTAAAAGTGGTTGTGGACCTTTGGCACTCATAGCCATAGCGAGAGCGTTAGGATTAGTCGGCCCAACTGGACGTGCACGATTTAATCTTGGAATCTTCGCCGGTGGTTCCCAATCAGCGGCAGGTTCCAAATTCCGTTCTGGTCTAAATTTTTTAGAGCAAGCAAGAATGTGCCGTGTAAGTTTGCCTTTTTGGTTATCTTCAAATGGACAATTTGGACATTGATGAAAAGCTGGACCACGTTCCAATCGTCCACGAGTATTATGTTCTGCTTCCATATGGAATAATATATCATGAGGACTACGAACTTCCATTGGACAAAAATTACATTTGTAGACATAATTGCGCATATGAGGAGTTTCTAAGTGATGCTGCATTACTAATGTAGACTCCGTTTTAAAACTACAGAATTCACATTTTTTCATTTCTAAGTGGAATGGTTCATTATTTTCCTTACTAAATTCTAAATTCTTGATGAGTGAATTTATAGCTAATTGTGTCTCCGCAGATGTGCTACCTTTGCCCTGTTTACGTTTTTGAGTCCGTAATAGATCAGTTTGCACATATTCTTGAACAAGATTTACTCCAATTTGCATAAAAAATTTTCCCAATGGTAAATCAAAGTAAGTTATTACTTTATTCCTATCATCTTGCCTGATATCATGTTTGTCACTTATATTTGAAATACCTGATTCCATTGCATCTATTATATCACCTCCACTATCATCTCCATCCTTTTTAGACCTCAAACTTCCATCATTTTCACTTTCTTGGTTTCTGCTATCTACTTTTTTATTCATGTCCATTGAATCTTCATTAATATCTTGATTATCTTTATTATCTTCCGTCATCTTTTTTAATATCTCTTCCTTTTGTTTTTCCTCTATGCTTTTTTCTAATTTAGAAACAAATTCTTTCAATGGTTTTAATGGAGGTTTTTCATATACATAAGGTACTATAAATGATGGTGCTTCCACGACAAACATGTCATCAGTTAAAGTTGGTAATATCGGTGGCATTGGAGGAGTCACTGTAGTCATGCTACTTGGTTTAGGACTTAATTGTGCAGTTTTAGATGTCATGGGTACAGGTGTAATAGTTGTTCTCATATTTGGATACATCGTTTGTGTAGTCATATTCATTGGTACAACTGAGAAAGAACTGGTATTAGAAACCGTATGATGTGGCTTATTGTTACCAACAGGAAGGCCACCGCGGCCTGAAAGTATGGAGTTTGTGTCTATTATAACTAACGTAGGTTCTTTCTTGCCACCTTTGACGGACTTACTTCCAGCAGCAATTTCTACTAAGCGTTTAGTATCATTGACCACAATAGTGGTTTTACTATTTTTCGACGGTGACTTTAGTTTAGAATTCTCTTTATCTTTACTATCTATCCCAGCTAGTGGATCTTCAGGTTTAATTTCCTCTATATCAGAACCATCATCTTCTGCTTCTTCTTCAACTTCTCTTTCAATATAACTTGTTCTTTTAATATTACGAGAACTTCTTCTAGGTGTAATACTACTAAGATCTATTTGTTTCCTCTGTTTTTTTTGTTTAGTGGGATCTTTTATAGTACGTTCTTGAGTCGTATTAAGACCATTATTATTCTTTGCACTATCCGTTATCTCCTCTATTTCGGGACTATCGCAGCTACCATTTTCTTCGCATATTTTCACATCCGATGTATCCATACTGCTTTCCACAATTTCAGCAGAATCATTAGATTCTTGAACATTACTACTACATGACAACTCTTTATCCTCGTTTATGTTAGATTTTTTTAAAGTGAACACATCGTCATTATCCATTCGTACTCTCGTGATACTTTCATCCAAACATTCTATGTCAGAGTTATTACTCTGTTCATCAACATCCATAGCTTCACGAGATGTGTTTCTACACTTATCTTCATTTCTAGACACTTCACTAGTATCGTTCATCTCACTGACACCATCGGAAGATTCTGAAACTATGGAGTCATTTCTTGACTCATATAAGCAACCCCCCTTACTCCTATTCTTTCTCGAATCATTTTGCTCACTATCTTCCGATTGTATACCCCCTTCTTCATGCTCAAAGTGTCTTCTTTCCATAACATCTTCCTCTTCGTCCTCATCTTCATCTTCTTCCTCTTCCCCATCCCCTTCCCCTTCCCCTTCTTCTATCCGTTTACTAATAGTCTCGTTCGATGAAGTTTTGACACTGTCAGAATCTGGATATTCTTCTTTTTCAGTACTATACTTTCCATTGACACCATTTGGAATGACCATGTCTGGGAACAAATAAATAACACTTTGAAATTATACAAACATACAAAATCGTAAAAATCATTATCATGTCAACAAAACGATGGCACACTTCGATAGAAATAAATCTAATCGTCAAGATATCTTTAAAAGATATCTTACCATTGTTCACGATTTTGACCATATACTTTCAAACAGCTTATATAATCGTAATAAATACTTAATGAAAACTTAAATCCAAGAGTATTCTTTTAAATATTTTACAAAACAATAAGAACTCTCTTCGACTTTCCATAAAACGACGCGTTCCCTTTAAAAGAGTAAACTAAACGTTATAAAGAAAAAGAAGTTAACCGTCGATACGATCCAAAAAATAAACAAGTCCCAAGTACGAACAATAAAAACCCAGGATGTGTGCATCAAAATACACAACGGAAAGAAAAGGAAAAAGAAAAAGATAAGAAGAGAAAAGAAAAAAGAAAAAAGAAAACAACAACAAAAGAAGAAAAAATAAATTAAAAAAATTGTCTACCTTTTGACACTTTGTCAGAATTATTCTGAGAAGAGTCCTTAACAGGAGGTTCTTCCAACGTCCCGTCCATGGGGCCACGACTGTAGAGTCGATCTAAACAATAAATAAAATAAAAACTGACATGAGGAGATTGCGGCGGGAGGGAACTAAAAAAAGGACTAATACTATATGGAATATTTTGTCAAAATATTAAACGAACGTAAGAGAAGATTGATAGAGAAAGAGAAGTTAAAGGAGGAGGACGAGGAGGATAAGGAGGAAGAGGAGGAGAGGGATAGGGAGGGTTATGAGAGAGAGAGAGAGAGAGAGAGAGAGAGAGAGAGAGAGAAAGAGAGAGAAAGAGAGAGAGAAAGAGAAAGAAAGAGAAAGGGAGAGAGAGAGAGAGAGAGAGAGAGAGAGAGAGAGAGAGACGGGAAGAGGGAGTGAATTTTTAGCGGGGCCAAATTTTTCAAAATGGCGCTGCGAATTCCGTACTCCTAACTCCCCTTGGAGATCAACCCATAACCAAGAAAATTCACCTCTCGAGCGGGCACCGTTTGACGGGTCACGAATCATGTAATATCCCCTTATGTGATCCTTAGCCAAGGATTATTATTAGAGATGCACCATCCACGAACAAGGCTTTTTTCTTTGCCGATCGACGACGAATAGAATAGGAGGGAAAAAAACAAAAAAAAGGAAATAGATTTGATCGCCTCCTAGGCGACGAGGAGGAGCACACCCGTGCAACGCGACGACACAACCACGGAAGCAGCAGTAGCAGCAGCAGCAGACCGACGAAAGAGGAACGAGAGAGAGAAAGAGAAGAGAGAAAGAGAGGAGAGGAGAGGAGAGAGAGAGAGAGAGAGAGAGAAAGAGAGAGAGAGAAGATGGGACAGAGAGGAGAGGAGAGGAGAGCATAAGGGAAAAGGAGGAGAGAGAGAGGGGTAGGAGAGAAGAGAGTGAGAGAGGGGAAGGAGAGGAGAGAGAGAGAGAGAGAGAGAGAGAGAGAGAGAGAGAGTCCACGAAGCAGAGCAGCACACAGCTTTTAACGGTTAGCGTCGGTCACCTGCGAGAGAGATACAACTATTGCGTTAGCGAGTCAACAATTTTGTCAATTTATTATTAAACAAATTAATCAAGTTGGTTTGATTTTAACCTTTATCTATAAACTGTTTTACTTTACTTCTCTCAATCTTTTATTGTAAGATACTTGTGTGGATCTGTCTATGATGTCTCTCTCTCCTTTTCTCTATCGCGCGCGCACATACACATACATTCACACAGTACACACTTTTACTCACTCACTCATCCCCTCCTTGCATAAACACACACACACACAGAGATACACATCGCGCACAGTCAACCTCGTAGCGTAAAACGTGGCTAAACAACCCCATGACGCATCCAATGTCTACCCTAATCATACTTTTTCGACATAACCTCACTTCCTTTCCCTCACCCCAATTCACTCCACTTCACTCCACTCTTTCACTTCATTCTTCATTTTCTTGTTTCATTTTGTAATAAATTTTACACGTGTATGATGTATTATGTATGTATGTCATGAGAGAGAGAGAGAAAGAGAGAGACAGAGAGAGAGAAAAAGAAATTGTAAAAAAAGAATAATCGATATGAATTAGAACAAATTAAATCCCGATGACGATTATTATTATTATTATTATTATTATTATTATTATTATTATTATTATTATTATTATCAAAGAATTGAACGAATTATTTTAATTCTTTTTTCTTTCATTGAGAAAAAGAAAAAAATATTTTTTATTTTTTTCCTTAGAAATTATTGTCAAAATAATATCTCTCATTGGTTTCTCTTTTGATTAAGAAAGATCTTTTGACCCCCGTAGAACGCGTGATGTATGTATCTCGGCGAACGACGCGCGACACGTTGCCATCGTCAACTTTGGAGAAGAGCCGAACAAAAAGAAAGAGAGGGGGGAGTAACGAGAGAGAAAGAGAGAGGCAGAGAGTGGGGGGTTAATAGAGAAAGAGAGAGAGAGAGAGAGAGAGAGAGAGAGAGAGAGAGAGAGAAATGCATTCGTTGTGTGAAGAATCGAAGAAGATCAAGTCGAATATTCATCACACACGATTGCCTTTTTCAAAATTGTTGCGTGTTGCCATTTCGTGTGTGTGTGTGTGTGTCTGTCTGTCTGCCTGTCCGCTAGTAAGTGCGCGCGCGTACGTGTGCGTGCAGAGTTTTATGACTTAGCGGAATTTTTTTTTTAAGCAACGTTTCTCTTTTTTCTTTCTTTCTTTTCCTTTTCTTCTTCTTTCTCTGTGCTTACGTTAAACACACACCGACGCCGTTTTACTGTAGTTGTTGTCGTCCTAGTCGTCGCCGTCGTCCTAATCGTCGTCGTCGTCGTCGTCGACGTCGACGACGGTAGAAGCAACGGCAGCGACGACGGCGGTGGTGGCGGTGGCGGTGGCTACGTCTCTCTGTCTGTCTGTCTCTTTCTTTGTTTCTCTCTCTCTCTCTCACTCACTCACTTTTCTCTGTCTCGGTCACGCACCCAATAATAAATACGCACCTGACCACCATTGAACTCCTACACCGATTTATCGTCATAACGTAACATTTTCTTTTTCTTTCTTTCTTTTTTTCTGTCCTCGTCTACTTCGATTGACTAAACTAGTTTAGTTTTTTTTCCTTTCTTTCTTTCTTTCTTTTTTTTACCTAACCCCCTCCCTCTTCCCCACCCTTCTCATCCGTCCATCACATACACCATATAACACGCACGTTCACACATACATTCTCTCTCTCTCTCTCTCTCTCTCACACACACAACGGGATATACTTATTTCGCGTTACAAACGCGTTCCTTAATAAGACGACTCTCCGACGACGTCTCTACGTTGGTACGGGTTACACACCGATTTTATTCACAGATCACACAATCGGAGAAAATAGTAAACATTTCTAACGATGAATGTGTTACACACTAGAGGACAGGAGCGTCGGTGGTAACGTTAAAAAGTTATGCCCCAGGGCCGTCCCTAGTTTACAGGTTCTTTTTCTCCCCCCACCCTTTCTCTCTATCTCTCTCACTCCATCTATCTCTCGCTCTCTCTTCTCTTCTCTTCTCTCTCTTTCTCTCATTCTCTCTCTTGATCAAGATCGTCATCTTACTCAGGGGTAATGGCGACGGGGTGCGCGGGGGAGGAATGCGGGGATACGGAGAATATCAGACGCTTTAATTTTGTAGGTTAATTTTGTATCTTTTTTTTTCCTTCTTACGTTCCAACTTTTTTTTTCCTTTCTTTTTTATTTATTTTTTTATTTTTTCTTCTCTTTCTCTTTCTTTCTTTCTTTTTCTTTTTTTTTTATATATATATAAGGATGGACATCAAAACGAATACCAAGAAAATTTTTATTCGAATGTTGTTTGATTGTAATCCTTGTCCTTTTTGTTTTTGTTTTTTGTTGTTTCCCAATCGACAGAAATATTTAGGGATCGATAATTATGAGAATGTAATTCTTTATTTATTTATTTTTGTTTTTTTCAAACACTTCATTATGTTTCAGTGGATGTTACAAAATTCGTTCATCAAATTTTAATTGAAAATTTAGCGTAAACCCTTTTCGATGAAGTTCGTAAAATTGTTTTTTATATATATATATATATATATATATATATATATATATATATATATATATATAAATTGATGACGTCTTTAAGGATAGGATCTTTGTCGCGCAGGATGATTATATAAAAAAACAATTCTTTTTCCGAAGATCAAATTTGAGGTTAAAAGTTACAAGTAACCTCTTTCGGTTTAAGGTAAAAAAAAAGATTTTACGAAATAATCGTATTCTCAAAAAAGGAGTGGTTTTTGGCGGACATTTAAAAAAAAGAATATTTCGGAGATTAAATTTGAGGTTTAAACGATACGAATTAACATTTTTCGATGAAAAAGCTAAAGTATTAGAAAAGGAAAAAAAAAGAAAAAAAAAGAAAAAAATTAAAAAATTGTCATCAATTAGAAAAAAAATATAGGGGGTGTAAATAGGAGATAGATACGGCCCTGAAGTATTGTGTTATTAAGTATATAACCGTAGAAATGAGAAATTCCATAGAGAGATCAATTGTAAAAGTTGAAAAGATATATACATATATATATATATATATATATATATATATATATATATATACATATACATATATCATATATATATATATATGTATATATATATATATATATATACTTTTCATTGGCTCGACTGCGAGATTTACTTTACCTCGCTTTAAAAGAAACGAACTTTTATCGTTGATATCGTTCTTTCTAAAGGGAAAGATTTAGAATGATCCCGCCATTTCTCTTTAAGGGCTGCCTTTGGCTCGTCGAACAGCTGCCGTGGTGGTCGACGTCCGATCGCGATTATCCCCCCAAAGAGGACCGATAATCGAAACACACACGCATCTGAAATGCCGCGCTATTTAAATTCACTGACCGTTTCGTACACTGACAAATGTCGGACACGCTTAAGACTCGTTCTACACTTCTTACACACCGTTATTGTATCGATATTATTCACATATATTTGATGTTTATTTGGCTTCGACGTCATGGATCTTTCTTACCTCCGTCGTCTAAAACTGCCAAGATGGCGACCGTAATCACGTGACCGCAAATTTTATGACGTACGCGTTATGTTAAAGGGGACCAAACGACCAGTAGCGTTTCTTCTAGATTATCACGTGATCATATACACGTGCACGTCCAATGAGAGACTCTCCCTAAGAATAAGGGCAATCTGCAATCGCAACAATGTACAAACTACGGGGTTGACGTTAAGGTACCCGCCCTTTTCTATTTTAAGCTTCACTTTTTTTTTATTTATTTTTTTATTTATTTTTTATTTTTTTTTATAATTGTTATTTTTATACTTAAAAAATATAATTTATTTTTTTTTAAACATTTATTTTATAAACTCGTTCTTTTTTAATAAAATATTTATTATAAAATTACATATATCTTCAGAAACAATTGTATTTCCTGTTTAATAACATTCTTACTCTTTCATATAGATATATGTGTACTTATATTTATTATATACAATCTTTTTCTTAAAATTTTCAATATTATGTAAATGTATCTCGTTAATATATTACATAAATTATATTTATGGATATCATATGTACAAATTTAATTGAAATTTATAAAATTTCAATCGATCACATTATTACCGACAAATGTCAGAATATTTTGTAGACAAATATTATAGTAAAAATAACGAATATACAAATATTATTAGAATTATATTTTAACAAGAGAAGTAAACTTTGTTGTATGCTAAAGATATTATAATCTATCTTTCAAAAATTTGAAATCAAAGCAGCAATTGTTAACAATACTCTATATAAAGTATCGTCGAAAAATATTTAGTAAATAAAAATTAAATAAAATAATATTTACAATTATATTACTTTTTATCCTAAATTTTCTTCCTCTTCGTCGTTAAACGATAAAATAGCTTTCTTGTGTTTGTTCTTTTTAATTTTTTTATTATCAGGCCCTTCGACCAAATCTATAGTTCTCTTTTTTAATTTATCTTTACTAAATATAATCCGTTTAGACAAATCAGCCGGAGCTGCAGCTTCCTCTATAAATTTCCAAACAAATTATGTAGATTGGAATAGAATATTATTAAATATCGGATAAGAAAATATTTATATGAATGAAATTATACCTTTTTGTTTTTGTTTTTCAAAAGCTTCTGCTTCTTCTGCAGTTAAATCTCCTGAATTTAATACAACAACAAGAGGCTTCTCTCCATCTATATCTTCTGCTTCGTCGTCAGAGACACGAGGCAAAATTTCTTTCTATTTAAAAAATGAAATTATTATGTTACTTCTTTTTATATAAATATTTTTTTTTTTTTAATATTTTTTATCGGTAACACACATCTATTATTTTGTATTAAATATATACATTATACAGAATTATAGAAATATAATCAATATATTATTTATAATAGATTGGTATAAAAAAAACTTAAATTTATAAAGAAAGATAAAGAATGTTTACATCTTTACCTTTGTGTTAATTGTTGGTTTTTCCTTGTATTGAATTTGTTCTTTTAATTCTCTTAAAAATTTAGGTTCTTCAGGTCTAATGTACGACACTAATTTTTTTCTAGACATATTTCTTAATACTTGTAGAAATTTGTGCAATTAAATAAATATTCAGATAGTTAGTAAAGTAACATAACCTCTCACGACGCATACCAAGCTAAGTACGATGGATATTTGATTAAAGCAAATGTAAAGCGTTCTCTAGTAAACGATCTTGCTTGTGATAGGTTGACGCATGAACCAATCATATGACAATTAGAATAATTTTTTCTAACCTTTTTAATTAAAATTCAGGTTAAACAAATCAATATATATATATACACACACACCCACACAAATAATATATATAATTAAATATTCATATTATTTATATATATAAATTATATATTATATATATAATATATATATATAATTAAATATATATTTTCATATATTATATAAGAATATATTTTTAAAAATATTTTATTTCTTTTTAACATTTTCCTTTTAATCAAAAATGTTGAAAAAATATAAAATGTTAAAATACAAATGATTTTCTCTTTTTTTTTTCTTTACATTTATGTATAGGAAATTGAATAAAAATATGCATATATAGATTTTTATGTTTTTTTATTTATAATGTTTATTTGTTTCGTCCATGGAAGTGGGTAGCTAATATGTTAAATTGTTTGCTATTGCTCGGTGCATCCTTAAAAAATTTATCAAACTTTTATTAGCTTCTACATTGATCAAAGAGACAATTCCAAGTGCAGTTTTATATTTCTTTCATTGTAGAATAATATTACAATCTCATCCATTAGAAAATGGACATGCAACTATAGTATAAACGAGGAAGCATTGTTAACACCTAATTATTCGAGGAGAAATACTTTTCATTAAAATTTTCATTTCAAACATAGATTTCATTAATTCGAATTTTATTAAACTCTTCCAAGTACAATCAGGTGTTTAGAAAAAGAAACGAATTTACTTTGTAAAATGTCAAACATATTCTCAGTAAAAAGAAATATAAGCTTTAATAAAAAAAGATAAATTGGCAAGAATAGAAAGGACCACCCCACGGATATGGTACAACGCTCATTTTATATAATATCCCAGCGTATACAGAAATCTAAGAAGAAATAAATTCACAATCGAGTTACTTCCGAGCTGTTAATTGCTCTGAGTTTTCCTTCAGAATGACTAGAACGTCGATGTCTGATTTGAGCATGATTACTAGCGACATAGCCAGATTCTTTATGTTTTTCCAATTGAACGACCGGTAAAAATCTTGGACTGGGTTCATCTAGACATTCACAGCTTATACTACCATCTAACTCGTTTTGATAAGGAGGCGGTATGAGAAGGCTTTCGGTAGACTTGGTAGGTTGAAAATGTCGAGTACTGCCAGTGGAATAAGTTGTACTGCTACTTGTTCTTCTTTGTACTGTACCAGTAGGTGTCTTAGCACGACCATGACCTCCTTTTCCAGGTCGTTCAGCACTGTGTGTCTTTATTGTAGCTGTATCCAGATAACCATATCCAAATCCATATCCACCGAAAGCTTTTGTAGTTAAATTATCCCATGACTTGGGTTTGGCATATTGAAGGCACGGTGGCGGTCTTTGGTGAACATTTGGATCCCAGTAAAGCGTATCTGTGCTTAGACTAGTGGAACACGAAGCTACGCTATCAGCAGTAGTTGATACGTCACTACTGGTAATGGAGTGAAGACTATGACCGGAAGATCTGGAACAATTGTGCGTACCATGTTGTTGTTGTTGTTGTTGTTGTTGTTGCTGTTGTTGCTGTTGTTGTTGTTGTTGTTGCTGCTGCTGTTGTTGTTGCTGTTGCTGCTGTTGTCCTTGCTGTTGCTGCTGTTGTTCTCGTTGAGCCTGTGTCGCATGTTGTTGCTGTTGTTGTTGTTGCTGCTGTTGCTGTTGTTGTTGTTGCTGTTGCTGTAATTGTTGTTGCTGAAGATGATTTTGTTCGTTTCTAGCTCGACGTTGTTTCTCACGTCTTCTACGGCTTGGAACACAGTTTGGATCGCAGCAAGGGCTAGCCAGATCATATGCGTCCAAACTACCAGTATCCGATTGTTCTCGACGACGATTAGCACTTGAGATACAAGCGACGCATAGACTATTCTGTTGAGAATGATGAACCGATATGTCTCCGCTCGTCGACGAATTCTGTTGCTGCTGACAAGATTTGTGTGACTTCATTTTCGCTGGTGTACCGCTCATACTATTTGCTTGATGATAACTATGACGTGAAGAAGTGGACGCACCAGATTCGCTGGGCATCTTTGAAAGAAATTGATGATGATCGCTTCGAGAACGTGGTGGTCCTACTGTTACCAAACAAGCAGCACGTGGTATCAAACATGGTCGACCATCACCGAACTGAAAAAGAAATGAATATATATATATATATATTTATTATAATTATTATATATTATATATTATATTTATTATATATATATATTTATATCAACAAACAATCATATTAAATCTTTATAATCACCAAATTGTAAAGTAAAAGATGTTCCGTAGATGTTGCAGGTCGACAACATTGAATGGTTGACGAATTAAAACTCGATGATGGAGATGGTTGATTAGGATTACTTGTTATAACACTACTGGGTGTTCTTTTACGTGCTGGAAGCGAATGTGTCTTCCATCGACCCATCAATATAGAACGTTCTCTTTCACATAATCTTTCAAGCTCACCTAAGCGTAACTGAAGAGTACGTTGCAGCTCCAGATAATGCATATGTAATCGTACCTGAGAGATTAAATTTTTGTCTAGTCATTTGTCAAATATTATTATTATTCAAATATATATATCAAGAAGATAACTTTATATCTTTTTTAAATTGACAATCCTAAAGAAAGCTTTTTATTATCCAGAAACGTAATATTTTCATTAGAATAAGTTACACGAAAAGATATTTTACTATTTTACAATGTAATAGAAAGATGTATAGAGTTAATTTAAAGAAAGACAAGAATAGAATGAAAAATGATTCAAATCATTATCCATACCTTTCTCACACAATCCTCAAATGATACGACCATTCTCATTCTGGTATCACAATTCTTTATAAAGTTCACAAGGGTAGTATGATCAGCTCGATCCATTTCATGACCATTTATAGAAAGTATAACGTCACCTTCTCTCATGCCTGCTTTGAATGCAGGTCCATCATATTCTATATAATCGACATATGTGATCATTTCTATCTCTTGTTCTCTCTTATAATGTATTCCATAACTCTGTAACGACAACAAATAAAAAACAAAATAACAAATTATTTCAATAATTAATAATACATGTATATGTATATATGTTTTCCAAAAAATTAAAAAATTATAAAATTGAGATATTTTTTAAACTTATGCGATCTTACCAATTAAAAAAGAATATATAAAGAGAGAAATATAGAACTATTTAAACAAAAATGTTTGTATCAGATGAAACGTATTTCTTATACCTTATAGCGAAGCAGAAAAATATATAATACATAAATATGAATACATGTTTTACCTGTAATGTGAAACCATACGTGCCGTTTTTCTTTTCCACGATAATGGTACGACGTCTTCTATCTTCGTTCACTCTTGATACACGATCTGACTTGGATCGTTCTAGTACAGCCTGCAATATAAATATGTAATGCAACTATTAAAAAATTCAAACTATAAATAAAATCTATAAACACAGAATGATTCTCTCAAAGCAATTTTAACAAGTTATAGCTTTATTTTTTCTTTTTCTTTTTTTAATTGAAATTAAAAAAAAATGTTACAAGATGTAATTCGTGATCATATATTTTTTAATGAGTGCAACGATGCATCTGCATTTTATTATTTCACTATTTTCTTCATTTGGAGAGCTTCATTTTCTTTTTATATATTAATATGATCAAAAAATGATTACATTGCAAAAAAATGTTTTTGTTAAAGGGAATGAATCACGCACACACACAGACACACAAATATAAATTGCAATTATTAAATAAAATAAAATTGAAATTGTAATTTTACATATATTTATGTAATAACTGTTTATTAAATATATAATAATAATAATAATAATAATAATAATAATAATGATAATGATAATGATAATAAACATTTTAGTAATTTTATAAAAATTGTAAGATTAATTAATCAATAAATAAAAATTTCTTTTTTCTTTTTTTATTATTAATTATTTATAAAAAAAGAAATAAATATAAATTTTATTTCTTAACTTTTAACTTGTACTATTTCAATATAATAATGCAAAACAATAACGTGCAGTTATTAAAAAATAAAATAAAGATAAATAAATAAATAAAACAAAATAAATAAAAATAATTTACTAAGTGAAAAAAAAAAAAGAGAACCATATATGGATATATAAGAAATTTATTGAAGAAGAAAAAAAGAGGAAAAGATCGATTATACACATAAAACTATTATTAAAAGTTATATGCTCTTTAACCTAATCAATGATCTCGAAAATATCAATGTTCTGCTTTAACGTTACTACCTATATAAAAGTTAAACAGGTAAAGAAGCTCACTGACCCTGAACGACAAGATAAGAATCATGTTTCACATATCACCTAACCGCATATAAGCGTTAGTAATATAATAATAATAATAATAATAATAATGATGATGATGATGATGATGATGATGATGATATTAATAACAATAATAATAATAATAATAATAATAATAATAATAATAATAATAATAATAATAATAATAATAATAATAATAATAATAATAATAATAATAATAATAATAATAATAATAATAATAATAATAATAATAATAATAATAATAATAATAATAATAATAATAATAATAATAATAAAATGATGATGATGATGATAATGATGATGATGATAAAAAACAATATGGAGGAAAAAATCTAACAACGTTAAAAAAACTTTATTTAAATTTAACTCGACTTACTTTATGTAAATCTAATTCAAGAATTCTAATCAACGACAACAACAACAATAATAATAATAATAATAATAATAGTGATAATAATATTAATAATAATAATAGTGATAATAATATTAATAATAAAAAAAATAAAAAAATAGCAATAAAAGCAAGAAGAAAAAAATCTGTTAATCGTTACTACGGCGATGTTATGTATATCTAATTCAAGAATTCTAATCAAAAAGGATTGCAACAATGTGCAATCTCTATGCAGTACTTCGATGCGTTCATCGACTTCATCTTTTCTCTCTTTCTATCTTTCACTTTATCTATCTCCCTTTCTCTCATACTCTATCTTTTACGCTATCTCTCTCTCTCTCTCTCTCTCTCTCTCTCTCTCTCTCCCTTTCTCTTTACGCTATCTCTCACTCTCTCTCTCTCTCTCTCTCACTCTATCTCTTTCTCTCTCTCTCTCTCCCTTTCTCTTTACGCTATCTCTCTCCCTTTCTCTTTACGCTATCTCTCTCTCTTTCTCTTTACGCTACCTCTTTCTCTCTCTCCCTCTCTCTCTACGCTATCTCTCTCTCTCTCTCCCTCTCTCTCTACGCTATCTCTTTCTCTCTCTCTCTCTTCCTCTCTTTCTCTCTCGTTAAGCTATCTCTTTCTCTTTTTCTCTTTAGACTATTTCAACCCTCATCACTACTACACTAACTCACTCATATACAGAGTTCACACTGACATTGTTACTACCACTACTCCTAATGCTACAATATTATTATGGTTACTACTACTATTACTATTTTACTATTACTACGTTATTGAACAAATACATGCACGAATATAGATAAAATTTTTTTTAGATTTTCCATCGATACACCAACACACACATCTAAACTAAATTTGATTCTCTCTGTATATACCATTTGCTTTGCGTTGCATGCGAGTACGCGCACACACACATACAAAATTAATACAAAGAGTCAAATTGTACAATTATATATGAAACTAACGCATTATTAATATTACTATTATATTAAATATTATTTCTAATACTAAGTTATACACACAGAAAAATAATAATACTAATATTAATCCTATTACTAAGTTAAATACATATACACACAGATATAATCATACATAACAATCACACACATACACGCGCGCGCGCGCGCGTGTAAATTCAATGATATATCCAACAGATAATAATAAAAATCATAAATTATTATTAGTATTAGTATTAATAATATAATTAATATCAATTAATATTAATATTAATATTAATACTATATATGAAACACATGTATAGAAATACTCGTACTAATACTAATACTACTATCCAATTACACGTACACAAAGCAATCACTCATACACACACATGCACGTTTCTATCCAGAGAGATACCCAGCCATAGAAATCATAGAATTACTTAATAGTGGTAAATCAATATTAGAAATTCAGTGAAGAAACTTTAACGGATTAAAACAGATTATTTTCTCTCTCTCTCTCTCTCTCTCTCTCTCTCTCTCTCTCTCTCTCTCTCTCTCTGTATTATTAATAAATAAATACGTATAAATAATTACACATTCTACTACACCACTCCATTCCTCTTCATCGCTGTTGTCAACGCCACTACGATGTTGCTGGGCAGCCGTATCAGAATTTTGCGGTGAACCGTTGTTCATCGCTGTTGTTCGATCTTTAAACTTTATCAAACAAAAGTTCTTCCTTTTATCGTTTTTATTCCTCTTTAATATTTTCTCTAATATTTTCTCCCTTTTATTTCTCCCTTACTTTCCTCTTCTTCTTCTTCTTCTTCTTATTATTATTACACACTTATCACCCTTAAAAACTTTTTTACAAATTATTGTTATCGTTATTGTTATTACTGTTATTGTTGTTGTTATTGTTGACGTTGTCATCGAACATTTTCACGTTCATTTTTTTTCCTCTTCTTTTTTTACAAAATTCGATCTTAAAAGAGCGAAGAGGAAGACGATGACGACGATGACGACGATGACGACGATGATGACGATGATGACGATGATGATGACGAAGACGTAGAGTCACCACTAACTTTGGACGAGGTAAACGCGCGTTACGCTGGATTATATATGCGGTTTGTACTCTCGGCTACATCCTACCCTACCACCCCCACCTCTACTCCAACCCCCACCCTTAGCCCTCTCCGGACCTCATCCACCAAGTTTATACTGCGCCTGCTCGACAATATCGGCCTATCCACCCCCATTTCGAGTCGGTCTCCTTCGAGGGTGATAAGATTGGTGGTAGAGGTGTATAGGGGTGTATGGGGGTGTACAGGGGTGTACGGGGTATAGAAGGGTATATGGAAGGTGTGTGGAGGGGAAAGAGGAGGAAGAGGGAGGGGTTGATCGAGGGAATAAGAGGGTTGAGACGAAGAGAGGGTTGAGAAAGAGCAAGCGCACTATGCTGAGTTTTCTCTCTCTCTTTCTCTTTCTCTCTCTTTCTCTCTCTATCTCTCTTTCTCTCTCTCTCTCTCTCTCTCTTTCACTCTCTCTTTCTCTTTCTCTCTCTATCTCTCTTTCACGCTATCTCTTTTTCTTTAGGGAATTCTATAGGGTAGGACAAATATTTCTAGATAAAGGGGAATCAAAAGATACAAAGATGATAAAAAATTAATTACTTGTACTTTTGGAGACACTTTTTTCTAAACTAGTTACTGTTTTTTTGAATATTTTTATCTTTCTTTTCTTCAGTTTTTTCTTTTTTTTAATCTTTTTTTTTTTTTATAAATTAAACGAAACGACAAATCTACTTCGAAGATACGTGACTTTGAACTTGAAAGCTCGGAAATTAAGTTTTGAGATTCATTTTGGAAATTAATTACGAATTTTTGGCACACCTTGTAGATTTTCTCTCTCTTTCTCTCTCTCTCTCTCTCTCTCTCTCTCTCTCTCTCTCTTTCTCTTAAAGACATGTGTATTCGCATTGGGAGAAAATCATTTCCGTTGAAAGATTTTATGTATTTTCGCATCCGGATGATATTTTTCAAGTGTCTTATTTTTAATTTTAGCTTGAAATATATATATATATATATATATATATATATATATATATATATATATATAATATAGTGCAACATAAGTTTGAGACAAAATGTTGCTTCTAATATATCCTAAAATATTGTAGAAAAGATCAGGATAATGTAACCTTGTTTAAAAATAATTATAAAAGATTATGATAATAATAATAATATTTTGTTGGGTTTCTAAAAATTAATTAACAAAACGAAAAGAATTATTTTATATTTCTCTGACTTTAATATTGTATGTAAATATTATTAAATTTTTAATTAAGTTAATTATTAAAATATATTATTTTATTTTTATTTATTTTATCTTGTGAAATTATTTATATATGTATATATAATGGAAGATAGATAATAGAAAAATTATTGCCAAATTTTCAATATATGTGATTATCTATATTATTATTATTATTATTATTATCTATTTATGACAAAATCGATTTAATCCTTCTAGAAATGATTTCTTAGAAAAAGAAATTAATTTCATGAAAATTCCTGAGTAATTATGAACTTTAATGGACGATTTTATAATTTCAAAGCCGACAATTTCAAATAATTAAGGTTAATACAGTGTAATCAACCAATATCTATTATTTTTGAAATATCAAGCAACTTGATTGGGTTAGAAATTATAAATAATATTATATATATATCTGAAAATATATATCCACAAATATTCGATTAATTTGATTATTAATATATTATCTTTCTTATAAAATTTTCTTATAAAATATTATACAATAACATATATATATATATATATATATATATATATATATATATTTATGTATATATATATTTTGACTTGCTTATATACTATTAAGCTACTTATTCTTCGGTGAATGCACTCGAGTCGACCCCGACGAAAATAACGTGCCACGACATTGCGGATGCACTTTCCACTTTCTTGATCTAGAGGTCTATTATAAATAAGACGACAGAGGAATAGAATTAGAGGGAACAATAATACTCTTATATATGCAGACACGTAAGAATAAATATAAAAATAAATAATGTAATATATTTGTTATAATTTTTTGTATATATTAATTTTATGAAATATTAATCATAATAATAAAAAATATATTTATGTTTAATATTGTTAATATATTTATTTTATTATTATATATATATATGTGTGTATGTGTGTATATATATATACACATATAATAAAATATATATAGAGAACAACGTTTCTATAATACAGTAGCGTGATTGATTGTAATCGTTTAAACTATAGGAGATTTATATTATATTATATTATATAAAAAAATTATCATATGTAAAATATAAATATGACTTTTCCGGTACCGGGAATCGAACCCGAGCCTCCTGGGTGAGAGCCAGGTATCCTAACCACTAGACTATACCGGATATGTTAACGCTATGTATTATTTTATTTATATATACGTAATATATTTTCATATATAATATAATGTATGTATTAATAATAATACTTAATATAATATCTTAATAAATTAGAAAAAATTAATTCTCATTTATTGAAATAAAAGATTATTATTATTTTTTCTTTTTATCCTTTTTTTTTTCCTTTTTTTTTCTTTTTTACAATATTTTTCTTTTTTTTCATCTCAGTAATTTTGCCAACTGTTCCTTCGCAGCTCGATAAAATTTCCATTCTTTTTAATCTTGGAATCGGAGGAGGTTTTGGTCTGGGAACAGGTACCTGTCTAAAAAAAAAAAAAAGAAAAAATTATTAAACGATTAATAAAAATAATAAAAAAAAAGGAAAAAACGATTTATTTATTAATAATTTTATTTATTTAAATTATAAATTACTTGATGGCCATGTGCAACTCTTGAGTCATTTTATCTTCTACTACATTTACCCAAATATTTGATTGCGTCTTTGGTTTCAAACATAATCCCTTGTGCAAGCAACATCTGTAATCGTCTAGTTCATCCTGTGCTTGGAATTTCTTTTCCCATGCTTTTTCCCATTTATGATATTTTTCCTTTACGCAAGCTGCCTTTTGATTATCGACTTTATGCTTTGATGCTTCCTTTGCCAAAACCTTTTTTGGTTTACCGCTCTTCTTCTGCTTTTTTTTCTTCTTATCTTGACGTTCAGCCATTATTTTGTATAACTATTATCTGAATAATTTTTATGTTATCATTTACATGATCTTTATCATCTATTTCATATACCTCCCCCTCTCCATCGTAATAAAAATATTTAATAATTTATGATATAATCAATTAGACTCATGATTGATCAAGTTTGATGTTTGATATGAAAATAAATAAAAAAAACAAAAAAGGAAAAGAAAAAAAGACTGAAATAATTCTCAACAATTTCATGTCGATTGATCAAATTTTAAAGTTGAATTCACACTGAGAAAAAAAAGTATATATATATATATATATCTACAATAAAAAAAAAAATATATAAATTTTAAAGAAGATTCAATAAACAGTTCTCCACTCGCCATTTTTTTTCCTGGGCATTCAACAAGTTCGTTTACAGCTACAAGTTGGTTCCTCTTTAATAACGCATCCACACTTTCTTACAGGTTTCTTTTTAAATAGGTCATCAAAAGTAGTTTTCTTTGTGTCGCAACAAGGAGCACAGCTCTTTTCTTTAACTGGTTGAGGTGAGCAACAGGATGAGCAAATATTTGTGGTGGCAGGTTGTGGATGACCACAAGGTGGAACAGATTTTACTGGTTGCATACAAAGAGGTATACATGATGGATAAATGGAACAACATTTCATACATTGTTGTTCTTGTTGTTGTCTGAAATAGGATAAGAATAATTTTATTTGTAAAATAAAACATATGAGATTCAAAAGTTTGAACTAACATTGACTTGCAAAGTGGTAGACAAGATGGATAACAAGGTGGAGGTTCAGTATGAGGTCCTTTACACTTATCAATTTCAGGTTTGACTGAAGAAGAACAAGGACTTGTTTTTGGACGACAACAAATCTTGACACAAGGTTCAGGACTTGTTTTTGGACGACAACAAGGCGTGAAACAAGTTTCAAGACTTGTTTTTGGACGACAACAAGGCATGAAACAAGTTTCAGGACATGTTTTTGGACGACAACAAGTCTTTCCTTCGCCGCTTCCATCTGTACTCTTTTTTATAGGGCAATTGCATGGTATAAATTTTGGCAGGCATTTTCTTGAAGGTATTTTTTTACATTGAAATACTGGACTATCATCGGTTCCTTTGAACAAATATGGTTTTTTATTATGAGGTATTTGAAATTGAGTGACTATTTTTTTCCCGAAACAGGAGGCACGTATGAAAAGAGTAACTTCGCCGACACACTGTCCAGTTGCTGTTGCTATCCTGAAAGTGCTTTTTAATGATTTACATGGATTGCCATTTTTGAATATACGTTGACTTAGTAAATCATTTATTAAATTTCTTAATTGTATTTGATAAGAGCCGATTAACATCACATCTGGTAATACTCCGGGTGGAAGTTTTTTATAAACAGTCATAGTTACAGGAAAACTATGAACTGGTTTTTGAAGAACATTACTGGGTAGGGCAAATAGACAAGATTTTCCTTTTTTAAATACTTGAGTGTCACCGCTGACACAAGCACATCCATCGCTAGATGCTTCCTCATGAATATTGATAGGTGGCAAACCAAGGATCTGTTATACAACATTTCTTTTACAAATGATTTTATATAATCATTTTATTTGTAACAATAATAAGCAAATATAACTTGAAAAGAAATGCAGGTCGTCACTGGTAACATTTCTTCATGTATAGCACGAACAGCTGGGATATTAACTTTATCGACCAAAAATTCAATGAGAAATAATTGTTGACTTTCATCCATGTTATCATATCAAAGGATCAAATTTAATTGATATGGAAACTATTTATTAATTTACTCACAAATTTTTTTTACAACATAATGATATATCTAACCATCACACTACAATTTAAAACTGTCATTAGAAAATAAAAGAAAAAACAGAGTTTATATATTATTTAAGATAGATGGCACTCTTTTAAATAAAATTTATAACTATATATTGCATACGATAACCATATACACAATAGAATTATTCAATTATAAGAATTTGCTTATTTTTTCTTTTTCTTTTTCTTTCTCTCTTTCTTTTTTTTCTCTTCGATATCAGCTTGTATTTGACGCGTTTCATGTCTGATCGGAGGTCTTCTTTCAGGGCCTTTAGGTGTTCTCATTTCCAATTGCAAATCTGATTTCTCACCAGCACCGACCAATCCTTTCTTACCAATTCTCAAAATAAAAACATCGTGCTCAGGATCAGGCGGACAATCTGGTCCTGTCGCATCGCTTTCTGGTGAGACTGTTACAGTTGGTTGTTTTTTAACTTCGCCATCCAGAAGACCAGAAACTTTGAGAACAACAGCTTTGCCACAAGCTTGAGCAGGACCGCGACTGGTTTGAATTGGGCCAGCCGTTTTACTTGTATCAGTACAAGGATCTTTTTTTGGTGTTTCTTCTAATATGCTAGGTGGATAACAAGTAGATTTGGAAGTTTCCGAGACACATGAACATTTACGATCATTTAATTTATCTTGTTCTCTGGCACCAGTTGGCCGACCACAAGGTAAACAAGCATGTTCTTCCATTACGCATACACGACAAGGAATATCAACAGTTGATTCCTTACAGACACTTTCAGAGTCAACTACTTTACATTTGTAAGCTAAAGATTTCTCATTCAATTCTTCACCTTTAAATATATAATCAGATTCTTTCTTTATAGACTCTGGTGCTTCAAATTCTGTAATAATTGTCTCGCCAAAGGCAGACATTCTTACATAGAGAAAAACTTTGCCGACTTGTTTCTCATTCATTATCAAAGGTACGGAACCTTCAAACGTCTTAGGCGGTGGTACTTTCCTATGCCAGCATTGCAACAATTCCTTCCTTAACGCAGCAAATTGTTTAGTCAGTTCAAATTCTCCAACGCCAACTAAAATATCTGGTTTAATACCCTCAGGCATTTTTTTTCTTGTCGTCATCTTCACTGTCAATTCCAACGACTTATCCCTCGTTGTCTCAAGATCCATCGCAAACATTATTGATTTACCAGAATAAAAATATTCAACATCATCTGCTATACCAGCTTGTGGGACGAATAATAAATCTACCGGTGTTATCTCAATTTTATCTTCTTCCGTAAAATGTAAAAATTCTAAACCAATGCTAGTCGGTACGAAAAACATTCGATTTAATTTTGCTAATCTCTCACCGGTTACTCTATGGATAAAAAATTCTAACAAAAAGAGATATTGCTCTTTGTAATCATCGACTATTTCTTCTCGTATACCAAAAATCGGTGGGGGTGATTTTTTTGGAGTCATCTCCACTTTTTTCATCTTATTACTCTTTCTACCCTTTTTTCTTTGTTTCTTCAAATTTTTCTCTCTCATGAGGAGATACTTTCTTGAATCTTTATTTTAATTTTATTATTAAGAATAGAAATATTTTACTCGGAATAAGATTTAGAATCGATCGTTTATACGTTCGAGATACATATCGTATCATTTATAAATACTTTTCTAATGTTTATTTTTATTAATTTTTAGGTTAGATCGATAGAATAAGCATGAAGTTGATGATTTCCAGGTATATACAAAAATTATGATCCATATAGTTATATATATATATATATATATATATATATATATATATATGTATGTATGTATATATATAGTTTATAATGTTTATTTGAAAGTGAATATAAGATAATGAGGTTATATTTTGGAATATTTTCGATAAATTATATTAAGTAACTTTGATCGAAAAAATTTCAAGTGTGCCGCCATGTTTATGGTATTCCAATATTTTATTTACTAATATTAAAACGTAATATTTTTATTTATTAATTAATACAAATATTTATCTAAAAGATATTATTTCTTTATTGAAATTTTACTTATTTGTCTCAACAAATTTTTTTTTCATCAAATAATTTCAATAAACATTTTTTAAATAAATATTTTCACATGTTCATTAATAAATAATTAAAATCGATTAACAGAGAAAAAACATATTAAAACATTCATTAAAATTAAATAAAATTGAAAATATTAATATACACACACACACATATATATATATAAATTAATATATATATTAAAAATGTTTAATTTTTAAAAATTTGTTTTTTAAGTATCCTGAACCTCCCCCAATCGATTATGTTCTCGAGGATGTCTCATTAACATTGTTATCCGATGGCATTTTTTTATACGGCAAACCAGGGCCGACGCATAAATATATAGGAAAACAACTTCGTCCCATAAAAAGAAAAATTAGTAAGTTATTTAGCGATTGAAAATAGAACGAGCCTATTAAATCAAAATAGAAACGATTGTCTCATATCGATGAGTGAGAGTGAGTGAGAGAGTGAGAGAGTGAGAGAGAGAGAGAGTGTGAGAGAGAGAGAGAGAGAGAGAGAGAGAGAGAGAGAGAGAGTGGGAGGTACGTGTACATGTGTGTAAGAGAAAGAGGTTCACTACGGTCGATCGCATTTAAACAGCCGTCGTCTATCTCTATATAGTGCAATTGAATTAAGCTGATTGGATTAATAAAGGTCCCACGTGATTGTTCACAGCCGACCCCGTGGCGCCACCTACTGAACTCGATCCTCGTACACTTAACGTGCTTGCAGAAAAGGAGGGATCTTGGTACGCCCAATCGAAAGATGCTTTCCTTATTTACGAAATTTCATCTTTTATTAAACAATTGAAATATTCCAATCGTGATGATATAAGTATGTAAAAGTATATATATATAATTTTTTTTTAATATAAAAATAAAATTGTTATTTATATCTGTTTTTGATAGAATGAGGTTGATTAATTTTCATGTATCAGCAATGGGATTTTCATTATTGAAATAATGGGATATCTAAAGTTCGATAATATTGACATGCAATCTGTAATAGATAAGTGGTTCTTAGAGATAATCTGACGTCATTGATAACATTAGTTCTTTCTGTCTTTTGTTCTTTTTCTTTTTTACTTTTCATTTTTTTTTTTTTCGTTTGATATTAAACTATTTTTCGATATAAATATTTCAACTATATTTATTGAATATATTTTTTGGATTTTTCGTTTAAATAAACAACGATGGTATATAACGTTGTTTATTAAATAATGTTATAGTATCGTATACATTTCTTTTTTATTAATATTATTATATTTAATAATATACCATAATATCAAATTTATTGCATATATATATTAGTATAATAATATTTATATAATACTATATATATATATAGGATGTTTCTTTACTAAAAAGTTTATACATTATATAAATTATACTTCAGGAGCGTATCAAGAGAATCTCATTTTTGGGACACCCTGTATAAAAATACTATATTATTTAGTATACTTTACTGATATATTATAGTATTATTTTTATAATAAATAATATTATACTTCATATAAAAATAATTATTATGTGTTATAATTTATACTAATATTTTTCATAAATACTAGTATACCGATTTTTATTTAATTTTATTGTAATGTATATACGAATAAAATTATTGCGTGTAATTTTTTAATATTTACCCGTCTTTTTTTTTTTCTTTAGTGTTTTTATAATAATACTATAATATATATACTTCAGAAATGTATCGAGTGGATCCTGTGGAATAATTTTTTAAAACACCCTATATATGATCCTGATTGTGCAATAATGATCATATAACGAATCTCTGGACTTAATAGTCCTCGTCGAATATTAATTGTTCTCGATTAAAAGTAATCGAAATATATATACATATATATATATAAATCTGTGTGTGTGTGTGTACATATGATATGAAATGCATAAGCAATTTCGAGCAATTCGAATATTAACCGTACAAACGATATAGACTGATTAGAATTCCAGAGAATTAATTCTTGAAATATTCTAGCGACACTAATTTTTTAATGACTCACCAATTCATAGTGTCTTATTCTACAGGGTGGGCCAAAAGTTTTTCGATTGGGACAAAAATCATTGGGCGCCAAAAATCGATGAAACTTCATTCTAAATCCCTTTTTCGAGGATTCGTTATTAAATTTGTGATCCTTTCTTTTGTTCCAACCTTTTTTGAACTTGCAGTTTTAATCTACAAAAAAAAAGAAAAAAAAAATTAACCTAAGGAGTTAATATAGAGTTAACCTTGTACTTTTTACATTCAAAAGCTTTGGTCACACTCTATATTAATGAAAATATCTCAACATTTTTATAAAACTTATCGAATTAACTTAGTCGCAAAGATCGTTTTTCTTTTGTTTATTTTATTTTATTTTATTTCACTTTATCTTATATTTTCTTTCAAGGTCCAGTATCCTTATTTCCAAGATCAAAGAAATACGAGTATCAGTATATTAAGGAGAAACGTTTGGAAGATGTACCAAAGGAAACATTTTTTGATAAATTTCAATGTGGCGTGAAAGATGAAAAAAAGGAAGATATATCGAAGTATCCATTTTAAATAATTTCTTTGTTTCTTTTTTTTATATTCATTATTTTATATATATATATATATATATATATATATATATATCTTTTGTAACTTATATGTTAAAAAAAAAAAAAGAGAAAATTTTTTTTTTCCCATACATACGAATAAATTAATGATAATAACTATTAATTAGACCTGACGAGGAGCCATGTTACATTTTGAAGCCGCCATTTTGGTGGAAAGATAAAAGCAGAAAACAATTGAAACTCCCTATAGGTTATATCAACGATTATGCATATGATCGATCGGAATACACCGAACAAGGATTTGATTATGCCAATCACGAGATTGAGGTTCGATTTTTATGATTCATTTTATTGACCTAATTTCTTCTTTTTTCTTTCTCTTTTTTTTTCTTTTTTTCTTTCTTCCTTAGATACCTTCACATTTTTTAACTAATCAATTTATGGGAAGAAACAATTTGAAGCGTTTTATGAGGATGATCGCGTGAGAATGATCGCGTTGGTGTATGTAATTAAATATCCGGTGTCGTGTTTTATTATGAACGTGTTTCTAAAAAGACTTTTTCAATTTTCGAAGATTAAAATATAACATTTTGTTTTTTTTATATATTTTTTTAATCAACAATTTTATATTTATTGTATTGCCATTTTTTTTAATTTTAATTTTTATTATTATTTATATTACATATTGCGTACGCATATTTTATAATTTTATATATACAGAGTGTCTCAAATGATTTGATTTATATTTTAGAAATTTATCGTAGAGATTTTAGAAAAAAAACTTGTTACGCTCCTGAAGTATCAGGTTGAACCTTTTGGGAGAAGCACCCTGTGTATATAATTTTGTTTCGCATTAAGATTTGTCCTATTATATATATATTTATATAATTAATATTTTATTTTTTATAAAAAATTCATGACATTATTCATTGATCAATTTCAAAATCTGATTTAGACTGTAAAAAAAGATGTCGAGGATATTGCCAACTGTCGAGAAAAGAAATTATTAAAAGTAGAAAGTCCAGTAAAATGTCCTATTGAAAAAGATGGTAATTGTGTTGAAAATATTATATATTAATTTATATATGATCATTGCATTTCGATTAAATTTCATAATATAAATATATATATATATATATACACACACGTTTTTTTGTAGGTTATACTCCCAAAAAATCGGACGTTAAAACAGAAATAAGATGGCAGCCCCTTTACAAATTAACTCAATTTCCAAAAACTACTAAGAAACGTAAGGAAGAGTTACAAATGCTTACGAAGCCTTATCTCCATGAGTTAAACACATGGTATGCTAAAAATTTACCAACGAAGCTTCATTTGCCAGTAAGATTGAAAGGAAAACGACCAATGCCGGAATGGCGATTTTCACACATGTAAATCGTATTGTTTTGAACGCAAACACAAAAGAAGAATTTACGATTTATTAACAAATAATTAGAAAATAAAAGAGAAAAGAAAAAAAAAACTTAGAAAAAAAGATTATTCCACAAAATTATTGTATCCAGAATAATTACTTTTACAGTTATTTATTTTAATAATTTATATAAAATATTTTTTGTATCATTAATAATTAAATCAAACGAAGATGTAAAGTATGTTAAAATTAATTCATATTTTTTCTTTTTTCCCAGTACAATTACATGTTCATCTCGAACGAGTTGTTCCAATATTTTTGACACACCCTATATATAATTAACGAATAATCGTATCTTCACATAAATCTATAAAGAATTTGGTCTACTCTTTTTTTCTTTGCATTAAATATTTTTTAGGAATAGTATATACATATTGTTCTTTTTTTTTGTAAGACACCCTATATAATTCTTCTTTTCAAAACATATTTTAACTTTACAAATTATAAACCTCTTTCGCTTATTTATTTACTTATTTATTTATTTATATTATTTGGAAATATTCAGATTAAATAATCCATTTTCTTATTTTTCTTGGGACATCGTATGTAGTTACAAAAAAAAAAAAGTAGAAAAAAAAAGAAAAGAGAGAAACGAAAGTAACAAGGAAAGAAAAAAAAATCGTATTTGCACTTCTTACATTCTCCTACTCAATTATTATTCGACTCGAGTCACGTCGAGTCACAAACCACGAGATCCGATTATATCGATAGTCTCGATATTCAACGACGAATGCGTAAAATCGATGCGCAAAACGATTCAATAGGAGGGCAAAAGAGACACGCTCTATCGGACACACATGGTACTATTTTACTACGTATTGCTACATATATTGCGTCATCTTTTTTAAAGGAACATCGTAAGCAATTAACAAGACCTGTTGGAATTCTCTCTTTTCATTATAAAAGAATTTTAATTCGTTGATAACTTCTTCAACTCGTTTGATAGAAAGAAAACAATTGCAATTTCTTTATTATTAAAGAAAAAAAAAAGAATCAGAAAAAAACAATCGGAAGAATATTTATTATTTCGTTAATTAATTCGCATTGATATAATCATTTAAACGTACGATTTATCGATGAATTAATCTGTTTATGAAATATTAAATATTCATTAATATATGTGAAACAGATATATATATATATATATATTTTTTTATATTTCTTTTTATTTTTCTTTTCCTTTCACCCTACATAACGTTAAGTTAGCTTTATGTACTAATATATCTTCGTCGAAGATCATATTACGAATGTTCGCTGATACTGTGGTGAATACATACGTGGAATTTGAAAACTGAACGTTGCAATGTAATCCGATGCATTTCAACAAATAAACATAACCTCTTTTATCCTACCTATATTATTTTCCTTTATGCGTATTTAAATATTCCCGATGTGATTATTATTTTTCTCGATGTCGAAATCCGTGTCAAAAGTATTTCTTTTATTCTACATCTTTTTTTATTCATTTGTTTATTTCTTTGTACGAAAAAATTAAAAAAAAAAAAAAAAAAAAAAGAATTAAATAAGCAAGATAGATGCAATTAAAAAGAAAGAAAAAAAGGAATATCAATTGTCATATTAATAATGCGAAAAAATATTGCAACAACAATGTGTATTAATAATGTAAAATAAATTATTATAATGATGTAAAGAAATTATTTTTACTTATGTGCTGAAATATGCGATTTTTTTTTCTTAATTCTACATGGTGTTCAAGGAAAAAAAAACTGGTTCATACTGTATTCCTCTGAGAAGAGATATAACAGGACAAGTTCAACGTACTTCGAATTCTTTTTCGACTCAATTGATAAAAAAGAAAAGGAAAACGATTTGTAAAAAAATTATATAAGGTGTCCCAAAAAATTTGCAACGAACTGTACGTGACGAATATGTACAATTCACTAAAAAAAAAAAAAAAGAAAAAAGATAATTTCAATGCGCCTCATAAATTTTATTTAATCTTACATATAGGGTGTTCAAACAAAACAAAACAAATTTTTTTTCGACTTCTTCGTATATCATTGACACACTTGCGTGAAAATAAGATAAAAAAAAAGAAAAGAAAATCGTGTCGAAAAACCAAAAAAAGAAAAAAGAAAAAACAATAAAGGAAGTATCAGATTACTCAAGAAGAATAAACATAAATAAATATTTCTGTAAAAAAGAAACAAAACAGGTTTAACAAACTTCACAAGTCATTCATTGTGATTCACTTGCTTACAATTATTATTTTCTTCTTCGTCTTATTATTACCATATTTACGTAATAACAAAGAATGAGACGCGTTTGCAAGGATCAACAAAAAAAAAAAATATGTCGCCAGACTCTATTATTATCGTCAATGGAATTCAATGATCAGTGATTCGTGGAACGTAAATACGACGGCGCCTCCGACCGTTTAGCTTTGAAGTTAAATTTCGAAGCGAAACCGACCGTGCGCGCTTAGTGCTTTCGACAATGACATAGACATCGAGTATTTCATCATGCAGTGTGCTTCCCACGTGTCGGTCTGTCTATAGTATTTAATAGTGTTAGTAACAACGCAACGTTACCCGGCCATTGCCATCTCTCAAACGATGAAATTCACTTCGTAACTATAAGTACAAACTTCGTACAGTTAAGTATTATCGTTCGACACGTTTTATCAAAGTTACTTACGTTTTCGACGTTGTTAAAAAAACAAAATAAAAAAAAAAAAATAGTTATACAGATTTTTTTGGAACAAATGGTTTTGCTTAGAAAGAATAAAAAAAAAAGAAGAAGAAACGAAGAAATAGTTCAAATTTTTCGTTCTTTCGTCAAATGTCGACATTACATATAAAAAAAAAAAAGGAAGAAATTGATGTTCAAATCCATTCTTTTTTTTTCCTTTTTTTTTTGTTTTGAACGAATTGCTAACTGTAAGAAAAAGAGAAAAGAATAAACAAAAAAAAAAAAAAAGAAAGAAAAAGGATGAAGAAAAATTTTGTCACGAATAAACAAATCAAAGAGTCAATGTGATTCCCGCCCAAAATTTTTAATTTTAAGGTGTTCGTTATACGCCCGAGGCGCCGCACGTGGCAGATTGGTGAAATACGTTCGTACAATAATGCGAAATGCTTAGCGTCGGGGAAGAAGGAATTAGGAAGGTAGGAAGGAAGGAAAGAGAGAGAAAGAGAGAGGGAGAAAAGAAAGAGTGAGAAAGAGAGAGAAGAAGAAAGAGTTAGAAAGAAAGAGACAGACACAGAGAGAGAGCAAGAGAGAGAGAGAGAGATAGTGGAAAAGTAGTAGGGTATTCACTCGGCGGGCTCAGTCGTGTTCAGGACGGCGTCGCGTCGAGATCGTCCATAGTCAGGGGGAGAGGGTTAAATTCGTGTTATTTGATTGGTCGATGAGAAAAGCATTCGCTTTGCCGACTTCCATTTTATTTTTTGAGAATATTCAGAAGCCTACGTTTTTATCGGTATAACGTGGCTCTTTTTCTACGATTATATAGACGCACACAGACAAACACTTACATACATATATATATATATACATATATATATATATATTTATATATATATACAATTAGGCGTGCGCGCCCGCGCGCAAGTAAGATAAAAATAGACTACTACTAGCCAGACTTTTCGTCCTTCTTTATTCTTACGCGTAATAGTTTACAAGAGTAATAGTTACGAGGGAAGCAGCAAGTAGCCAGGAATGAGTCAAAGGTAGACTGCCAAAAGTAACGGTCATTTTCCTTCGACTTCTCACACACGAGGTATGTATTTTATATATATATCTTTTTTTTCTTCTATATATGTATGTATATATATATATATATATATATTGTACATATGTACGCAGCTAATATCTTTTTAAGAAATAATTTTTTCTTTCGATAAATGTAAAATTTCGATACATGTGATATATTCCATGAATTTTTCTATTTTCTTTAAGCTTTTTCCCTTTTATTATCTCTCTGTTCACTCGGTCGGTAATTTATCACGATAGATAGAAATTTTTTAGTCGAAACAGATGGTGTTCTTTTCTTTTTTTTTTTTTCTTAAGTGTCGTCACACTTAGTATTAGAATCATATCGGAATCTTTAATTAAGAATGTTGTAAAATTGTGGAATGTATATGATCATTCTATCTCAGTCGGTAATTTTTCATAATCGATCAATTTTTCGTCGAAATTAGTGTTATTTTTCTTCTGGTGTGTTTTCATCGTCGTGTCACGTGTTGGAATATTATTGGAAATCGTTTATTAAAAATGTGTAAAGTCTTGGAATATATCTAATCATTTTTCTCGATCGGTAATTTCGCGTAATCGATGAATCTTTATTCGAAACGAATGATGCTTTTTTTTTTCTTGATGTGTCGTCACATGTCATATTAGAATCGATTCAAAATCGTCGATTAGAAATGTGCAAAATTTTGAAATATATTTGATCATTTTTCTCGGTCGATAATTTTATCATAATCGAGTTTAATGTCGAAATAGATTCTTTTTTTTTTTTTTCATCGTGTGCATTAAATTCGAATGAAATTCATATATATGTTTATCGTCCATTTTATTTATTATCTTTATCTCTGTCGATAATATTTTTTATCTATCAAATTTAACATCTCGAATAGTTATTTATTTTTTTTTTTTTTTTTTTTTTTTTTTACTTTATTTTTTTAACGTGTGTAACGTCAGACTCGAATCGGACTCGTTGATTAAAACTGTAAAATCGAGAAATATATTTTTTCTTTTTCTCTATCGGTAATATTTTTTTTTGGCTATCGAATAACACAGGCACATTCCATCGAAACAGATGGCTTTTTCATCAACATGTTATTGTTGTAAAGTTATAATCGAACTGAATTTATAAATGAAAAGAATGTATTATTTTATAGTTTCTCGCATTTTCTCTATCGATAAAATCGCGATTTCCTATAAATTAAAAATAAAAAGAAGGAAAAAAAAAGAAAAATTAATGTTTCAGTAAAAAATAAACGATAAATTTTGTTGGCTTTATCAAAACAAATGTTAGGCCATCGGTCGAGTTAAAAAAAAGAAAAAAATAATATAATATTTTTCGAACAAGAAATGAAAAATTTGTAAAACAAAAAAATTGAAAGGATGCAGTCAAACCTTTCTTTTATTTTCTCCGTCGATAATATCGATAGAGTCTAATAATTTTCTTTCGATATAATACTTGCAATTATTAAAGTCAACTTTTCAATTATACCAAAAACAAAAAGAGAGAAAAAAGATCAGTCCTATCACAATATGAAAAGAAAATGATAGTAATAATAAACTTGCACAACACATTTTTTTTTGGACGCCATATGTTGTTCTAAAATATAACAAAAACAGTGTGTATGTAAATACACTAATGCTCATACACTAATGAACAAATATACACGTAGTATATATATAGTATACCATAGTATATATAACGACATATATATATATTTTTTTAATTTATGAGTCGAACGTTAAGATGTTAATCAAACGCTTTTGTGTACACAGAACGAGCTAAACAAACATCTCATATTTCAACTAACCAACTAGTCGGTTTCTAGCGATAGGAAAGTGAAAGAAACATCAATCATTATCTTACAAAAATCGAAGGTCACGATTCTCTTACTTTTCACTTCATTACCTTCGTAATAACGATATTGCTTTTGATATTTTTCTACAAAGCTGAAACGTAAACTTTTATGAATCTACAAAAATGCATATTCGTTTCTTATTATTACTCGACAAATATGTACACATATGTAATATAATCTTGATGGGAATAGTAACTTTATTTTGGGACTCTAATGGCCGACAACAAGAGAAAATGGACGACGATGAAATGCTCCGATACGTTCTAGGTTTCTTTTTCTACTAGTGAAAGGGACGAAATTCGTAGAATGATATTATTTAAGAGTAGGGGTAAAGAGGGAGGGAAGGGAAGGGGAAGGGAGGGGAGAAGAGAACGTTTCTCGTGACTTGTGGTCGTTTAGGTTATGATATTATTCTTATGGACATTAGATGAATCAGTTTATTGATTAGGGTGTTTTTTTTTGTTTTGTTTTAAATTCGTTAGAGTTTTACTTTGTACCTGTTTATCTTGATAACAACTGATAACATTGCTTATGACAATATTTTATTGAACTATTTATTTTTATCGTTTCGCGTTTATCGAAAAAATTCCAACGACTCGAGGGAAAGAAAATGTTTCTAAAGATTTGACAAGATTTTGTTTAATTCGACAAATTTGTTCAATTGGAAGATATTTAAAAAGTAAAAAAAAAAAGAAAAAATAAAAGAAGACATTAGAAAATATTTGATGGAAAGAATAGGAAATTTGGAAAAATTTAGAAGCATTAGAATAAAAATAGGAAACATTGAGAATATTAGGAAAAAATTAAAAAGCATTCACAAAAGTTTTCAATCGAAGTATCTTTCTTTTTTCTTTAAACTCGAAGCTACCATAATTCGATGAAATATCGATGAAAAAGAACACTGTAGGTTAGATTTCGATTTCCAAAAAAAAAAAAAAAAAGAGAGAATCGCTCGACAGCAGTGCCCTCTACGAAACTGCTGTAATAAATATTACATTATTTCCTGAAAAGTCAGCAATTTTTAATTGAAAAATATTTTCATTATAAAACCAATAAAAATTGAAAATATTTTGATCATATCGTTTCAAACGAAAGATACCCTGTATACAATTTTTATAGTATGAAAATAAATATTGTACGAAAGATAACTACATATTTATTTACACAATAAATAGATAAATATATCTCTCGTATGTATTCCGTTCTGCTCCGTTCCGTTTCGTTTCTATAAAACATATCTTTATTTCTTGTAGAAATTATCTTATCGAATCGTCCGTAAGGTTATGTCATTTTCGAACATGAATTAGCAATCATGTTCTAAGTACTTATGATAATTATTATTTTTTTTTCTTTTTTTCCTTCTTCTTTTCCTTTTTTTTCTTTCCTTTTCTTTTTCTTTTTCATATCCGTATTAAGATACCAACTTTTCCATTATTTATTTTTTCTCTTTCATTATTTACACGACCATTTTTTTTATTATATACGTAATCATGACCATTATCATTATTTTTATTATTATTATTATTATTATTATTATTATTATTATCATCATCATCATTATTATTATTTCTTTGTCCTTCATCGTAAATTTTTTAAATCGCAATTAATATAAAATTAAACGACAGATAAAATATACTTATCTCCAAAAAAAAAGAAAAAGCAAAAAAAAAGAAAAAGAAATTTACGGAAATAAAACTTTCTTTCTCGTTTATTTATTTATTTGTTTTTTTTTTTCCCCCCAATATAAAGATATACGCATTTGATTTCGTTGCACGTGTATGTAATCAAATTGTGCATGCATAACCTCTATTCATTTCTGTTTTTTTTTCTTTTTTAAAATTTTATCTTATTTCGAATATTTCGTGAGATCACGAGGACGACAAACGTGTCGTTATTAATAACAAATGATCTTAGAAAAGAAATAGTGACTGTAAATGAACGCGCGTTTAAGTTTAAATAACAACCGATAAAAGCGTCCAAGCACGTGTCTCAAACGATTAAAATGTTCTATATTATGAAGAGTCTCGTGTACGGCCCTGTTTCATCGTCATCTTTGTCGTAATCGTTATATTGTATGCGTAGATACGTGCGTGTGCATATGCGTGTAAGTGTGTAAGTGTTTCAACAGCATGATGCAACTTCGTTTAGTGTTCGGTGATACTTAAATGTTCGTATTTGCATATCAAAATATTTAAACAAACTGTTTTTTTTTTAATCTTTTAATTACGCAATCGTTGTTAATTTCTTTTTATTTTTCCTTTCTTTTTTTTTTGTTTTCGTCGAATATCTTTAGAAAAATCTTTCTCATAAATTATTTTCACTATTTTTAATATCTTGAAAAAATTATTGATCATACATCGTTGACAATATTTCTTACTACACGTTGTAAAATTAATTCGTGTTATTAAAATTTTTGATCGATTGAATAAAAAAGGACAGAAGAAAATAAAATTCAGTTACGCTTTCTCGAGATTAGGTAATCGTAATTGGAGCTTGTAATTTCGACGAGTTAAGCTTGCAATTTTATTGAAATTTGACAAATGAAATTTTAATAATTAATCCAGTGATTTTGCTTTACTTAAAAAAAAAAAATTGTAGCGTTCGATTAATTCGATTAATTTTATTTTACCTATGCGCTATTAGAATTTTCAATCTCTAACAAGCATGATGTTAATCTTATCGACTTAAAAAAAAAAAGGAAGAAAAAAATGCATACGATAGTTCTTCACGCGATATAACGAGGTATAAAATTAAAATGAGACCTGTGTGCAGGGGTGGGAGAGGAGGTTGCTTTGAAGTGCAACGAACTTGATAAATTACGTTAACAAAACGATTGAGTATAAATGACCGTGAAAGTGATATCCTGCTCGTAAAAAAAAAAAAGAAAAGAAAAATAAAAAATAAAAAAAAATTGAATAAAAAATAAAAACGTGATCGAATTGTTAATACACGTGTGATTAATCGTGCGTGAAACATGACGATGTTCAATTTATGCAATTTCAAATGAAATTTTAATAAAATTTATGTTATTATTATTATATAATAATAATAAAAAAAGAATTAAGTTATTTGAATGTATATATATGAAATAAAAATATTATTATTATTATTATTATATAAAATAATTCTTGTATTCAATTATTAATATTAAATAGTAATAATAAATTACAGAATCTATATATATTTTTTTTAATTTGAATAATATAAAAAATTATAATAAATATATATGTATGTATATATATATATATATATATATATATATATATGTAATTGATTTGTGAATATACATAAAAATGATAGATGGGAATGGATCCAAAGAAGTATCGTACGATTGCAAATCATAACATTTAATATTTATTATAACGATATTATGATATTTCTTTTTTTTTTAAAGATTTGTTATAAATGTCAAGTATAATCAAATATTATGCTTAGCTAATGCTAATGGAAATAACAAATTTCCACTTAAATAAATCGTGATGAAACCGATGTAAATTGATCGATTTATAGATCTTTGATTATCGTTGCCTATGGATCATGATGCAATTCTTGATATGGGTTTCTCTGTTATTATATCTGTATATATACATACATACATACGTGTGTGTGTGTATATATAATCAACAGTAAATATATATAATTATAAATAATAGCAATCAATTTTAATCTAAAATAATATTTTCAATATAATGAAAAAAAAATGTAATTTTTACGATTCTATATATATATTTAATTTCAATTTTGATCAAATCAAAATCTTCGTTCTATCGAATCGAATCTTTCGCACAAAATTGCAATTTATATCTTTCCATGTTATTTTATTTTATTTCTTTTTCGAAACAATTTCGACTTATATATTTTCCTTAAAATCTGAAAATTTTAACGAATTGTAATTTTAATTGATAAAAAAAAAAAATTGCCGTCAGACAATTGCAATTTATTTTTCGATTTTCATTTCGACCGAACCAAAATCTTCGTTCTGTCGATTCGAATCTTTCGCGACATAATTGCAATTTATTTTATTTTTTTATTTTTTGTTTCTACAGAAAACTTTTCAAGCAATTTTATTTGACGACTTGGCCAACCATTATATATTGTTCAAGTTAGACTCTCAATGACCTTGCGACATTAAGATGCACGAACTAACGTAGGAATTAAACGCTATATAAACGTATATAGTATAACATATTTATTCGTAAGGTTCGTGCCAATAATCTTTACAGGAAGCAATTTTATTTTCGTGGCTCATACGATTGGTGACTATCAAAAAGTAGTCACGAAAGAAATAAGAAAAGTGTTCATAATTTTAACGATTATCGCGTTACACATTAAACGTCAAATTTTAAATTACTGAACTACATTTTACACGTTAACACCACCATTATTCATTTATTTTTATGTCGGCCATTTTGGTGCACGGAACAAGGGGTATTTATATACGCGAAGCAACGGATTTTAAATTATTATTATTATTATTATTATTATTATTATTCGTATCAAATTAATATAATTTAATAGTCGACGAGTCTTTGGTTGACTTTAAAAATCAACTATTATACTTTCAGACTTTTTTTTTCTTTTTAGATCGTAAAACTACAAGCCAAACTCGTAAAATTACATGTTTTACTAACAATCTAAAAATAGTTCGAAACGGAGTAATCGATTTATAAAATTATCTAAAGACTTTTGGCCCACTTAGGGATTTTCGATCTATCTTTTATACTTTTTTCTTTTTTTTTTTGACGTCACGATATCTTGCATTTAAAAATCTCTTTGTTATTCATAATGATATAAATATATATATAGGTTATTCATATGAACATAAATCAAATAAAAAAAAATAATAATAATAATAATGAAGGAAGCATTGATAAAAATGTTCGATAATTCATCCATAATGTGTGGAACGTGTGAATGAACTTCGCCTACACAAATACACTTCATCTAAATATATTTTCTAAGCATCATTTCTCGATCGATCAGTCGCGACAAGTCAGGTGACGAGATAAAATTGTATCACGTGTGAGTTTATTCAAAGGAGTGAAAGAAAAAAACACACGATATTATACGAAGAAAAGAAAAAAATAAAATAAATAAAAATAAAACAAATATATAATTAATCAATTAAACGATATAGATTGCACGATCGATAAAGTAGATTCTTTTATAAAAAAATTATTATTTGATTTCAGTAATTTCCTATTTCTCTATATATATATATATATATATATATATATATATATATATATATATATATATAATTTTGTAAATCATTTCAGATTTTTCTTTTTTTTTTCTTTATATGATTATTATGAAATATTTATTATATAATTATATTATTTATCCAATTAATTTGAATGTGAAGTTCGTAAACCACAAACGTGTGGTTTTAATAAATAAAAGAAATTTTTTTAATAAATAATCTTTTATTGTTGTTTACTTGCTGAATGTACTTACGTATTAACACTGCATTCAATTATAAAATTACATTCGTATCTGTCATCGTAAATTATTTTTGATATGTTTGGATAGAATAACACATACAAAGAAGCATATACAGAGGATATGCAAAAATATGCACACAACAACAGATCGTAAAGACAAAAAAAAAAGAAAGAAAGAAAAAAAAATATTTTTAATTAAATTATTAATACAAAAATTTAATTATTATATTTTATTATAATAAATTTTTGTTCTATTATTAATCACTATTTAATTATTATAACAAAAAAGAAAAATTAACAAATAATATTTAAAAAAGAAATATCTAAAAAAAAAAGTGAATAATTTGTTATTTATTACTTTCAATTTACGCACACACGCACACACAGATCACACACACATATATGCACGAAGATATAAAACAATAAATAAATGAAAATTGTTTAAAAGAATATGAGATAAAAATTTACTAAATAAAAAATTTCTTTCGAACGTCTACGAAGTAAAGAACTAATTCAAAGTCAATGATAATAATTATCATTATTGACGTCAAAGTTTTCAAACAAATATTGTTGTATACATATACGTGTGTGCACGCACGAACGCATACATGGACATATATGTATTAATAGGTCAACATTGATAACTTGTTTTATCACATTTTAAAATAATCAATTTCCTCTCTTAACGAATGAGTCCATCTTAATCATGATTTTAATCTACAAACAATTAAAAATACGAAAAAAAAAAAAACTAGAATTAATGGAATATTGGTCGATAAGTTAGATCTCTGCAAGCATAAAAAATTGAATTTAAATTGAATGAAATTTTTGAATTGAATAATAATCGATCGATAATGTAGATCTCTGCAAACGAAAAGTGTATTGAATTTTATTCAATATAGACAAACAAATTGAATCGTACTTTTCAATTAATTTGAAATAATTTTATTCCCTTTTTGTATTACTTTTAAATGAAATTGAAATAAAATAAAAACTAAATTTTATTCATACTATTTATTTCAACTTTGTTCATCTCTTTGGCGGCTCTTAAGTCGTAACAATATTGTAATTGTTTTCGTGACCTTGAATGAATTTTTTTCTCTTTTTTCTCTTTTTCTTTTTGTTTTCTTATCATAATTCCTAGAAAGGAAACGATTATGACATTTAAGACGATTAACTCTTTTAATATATGAGAATGTGGAATAACAATTTTAATCACTGCTGCAATAAATAATACGAAGTAACTGTGATAATTTTGATGAAGAAATTATTATAAATGGAATGTCATTGCAATGTCAAAAAATGAATTAGTAAAATTTCTACTCATTTCTAATCATTTTTATTTTTTTTTATTTATTCTTTCTTTTACTAAAAAATTGATTGATATGTAAATTTTTATTTATTTATTTATTCGTAATGTTCACGTTTAAATAATTATTGCGTAAAAAATTATAGAATTATCATTTTCTTTTATTCTTTTTCTTTCTTTTTTTTTTTCAAAGAAATAAATTTAATATTTGGCAAAAATATATGTAATAAATATATTTGAATGAATAAAAATTGAATAATAATAAAAAATAAAGTAAAAATTAATTGTTAGTAGTAAAAAGAAAATAAAATAACAACGGATTAATGCATACAATTAAATAAATATAATTATACTTATTGAATTATTATATCGAATAAAATAGTAATAATAAAATACGAAAAAATATATACATATTATATAATAAATGAAAATAAGCATTAATTCGTTGAGAAAATTTATTCCAAAAAAAAAAAATAAATAAAAATAAAAAGAAAAATCGATAAATAAATAAATCAATAAAATAAAATAAAAAATAACTATAAATCCATCTTATTAGCTCGAATTTCGAAATATTTTTGACTGAGTTAAGATGTCCCAAGATATTTCTGTGAATAACATTCGAATAATTTTACGGTTAAAAATACATTAGGTGATACGTGGTAACGTGAATTAGTAACCTGCGATCTATAAATAAATCTGTGTGCACTCTTTGTAACTTAGAGAAGAGTCTGGGTGTTACTTTGGAATATTAACAGAAAATTACAAGATCAAAAAGTATATACAAAAAATTGTTCTTCAATTTACATTAAGAAGAATTAAATAAAAAAAAGAAAGAGTAGAAGGATAAAAAAATTAATAAAATTTATAATAATTGAAAATTAAAATAATCGAAATTTTTAAAAAGGAAAAAAAGAAAACAAAAATAAAAAAGATAAAAATACATAAAAAAATTTCTGTAATCGACTATTCGTTAATGTACATGTATAAGAATTTAAAAAAAAAAAAAAAGAAATTATCAAACAATTTTTTAATTAATCATTCGTTAATTTGTACATATATATATTTTTTTTGAATGGAAGTACAAATGGCCATTTTTTTTTTTTTTAAGTAACATTGCCAAATTAGTTCTATATATAATGAAGACAATGTCCGATGTTGATTCTATATCGATTAAATTGCTTTAATTCGATTTATATATTAATTTCTTTTTATTAGATAATAAATAATTGTTATATAACATATAAGAAATAAATTAATATAATACATTATCTCAAATACTTTTTTTCTTTATATATATATATATATATATATATATATATATATATATATATATAATTTTATTCATTTAGTATTTTCATATTTGTTTTCTAATTTTTTTTTTTTAATTTTAATTTATCACTATTTTTGTTGATTTTTATTACGTAATTTATTTTTTTTCATATTTTTCAATTTGTCTTCTTTTTTATTCTTGTTTATTATTATTATTATTATTATTATTATTATTATTATTATTATTATTATTATTTATTAACGAGCATTATAAAATTTTTATATAATTCATTACATTTTATTTTTATTTGCATTTCTTTTCACAAGTTGTTTAATATTCTTTATTTCCTATACTCTTTATGCCATATTTCACTTATAACAATATTTATTTTCGTCATAATTTATCAATTATGTTTATCATCGTCATTGAAACTATTTAATTAGGTATGACTTTTTACAACGATTTGATAGATAATAATTTAACGTAAAACATTTTCTTTTTCTTTTTTACTTTTTTCTTTATTTTGCTGTTTAATTGCAAAACATCTGGAAATGAGAGCAAAATATAAGGGATATGGGTTACACAGCTGACGATATATTTATATAATCACTTTAGTTAAGAAGATAATAGAGAGAGAGAGAGAGAAATATCAAGAGACTCAACTTTAAAGAGTGATAACGTATGAAAGAGATATTATACTACAAAAACTATTAATGATATCTAATTAAAAAGAAGAAAAAAATTTTTGAGATGAATCACCCTGCATATATACATACAAACATCGATATATATGTACAGGGTGCCTCATTTCAAACGATATAGCTGAATATCTCGGATCTTATGGGTTTTATAAAAAAATGTTTTAAATAAAAATTGTTAGGTTTTAAAAGAGTAATGTAACATTCGTTACAACTATCTCGTAAAGAACCTATTAATCGAGATGTGATTATCATAATAATTTTTTTTAATGGAAATCGATATTTCGAGTGAAACAAAAGTTGTAGATAACGTCAATACGAATCCAACGAGTACCTATAGTGTATGTTTTAATCGACGTTCTATCGAGTTATGGTGTTTTGAATTTTAACAAGTTATGCAATTACAATAATGTTATTTATGAGACACTGAAGAGGTTAGTTCGAGTGATTGTAATTTTTGGAAAGTATATGAATAAAGATAAACGAATAAATAAATTAAAAATTATATATATATATTATAATAAAAAATAAAAAAGAAAACAAAATTAAGAAAATTGACCGCATTATTTTGATTATATCAGTTTTTTAAACTTCGAGATGGATATAACTCGATCGATTACTATCGATATTATCTAAAACTTTCACTTGATTTGAAATATCGATTATCATTGCGAAAGAAAAGAAGAAACAATTGTTACGAATTCGATATCTCGATCAACTATAATATTTACAAAATAATTTTTTAAAATATTTATTAATTATTATTAATACTTATTAAATTAAATAATTTTGTTTGTAAATTAAATATTTTTTTCTTTCAATTTATTAGTATAGTGACTATATGTTTTTCTTTTTCCCCTTTTTTTTTTGAAAGAAAAAAGATTTTTTTATTCTAAAAAAGAAAAAAAAAATCTTTTGAAAACTTTTTAAACGATAAGATCGCCGCCATATCGATTTAAAATGAGACACCTTATACAATACAATATATTCATATGTGTGTGTATGTGTATTTCTTTATGCGTTAAAAAGAATGATAAATAACCAAGGTCGTTAAGTTCATAACATCGGAAATAACGCATTAAAATATTTTTTTTTTTTTTTTCTTATAGATACCATAATACATACTTAATAATTTACATACATGTACACACACACACAACAAAATGATTTTAATACTGTTATAATAAAATGCATTATTGCCTTTAAAAACGAAAAAGATTATTATCGTCAAAAATAATCTACACTATCACGAATAAATATTAAGAAAATGAAGAATCTTTTTTATTTTTATTTTTTCCTTTTAAATTCTAACGCAGACGAAAATATCAATAGTGGCATTATCAATAAACTACTTGTTATCAATAATAAACCGTATAAATTTTCCATTAAACTTTGAACGTAGGAAATACGTCATCAACATACATTCATAATTTACAAGATAACAAGTATGTAAGTCTGATTAGACGTCACATGAAAGAAAGAGAAAGAAATTTTTTTATTTAATTATCTTGAATCAATATTACAAGACTGAAGTCTAAAAGCTGGAAGTCGACGTTTTTCGATAAGAATTTTTTGTCAAATGTCAAAGTGCATAATTGACGAAAAACTACAATAATACGTATAACAAAAAAATATATATATATATTAAAAATAATTAGTATATAAAAAGATAATTAGTAGACCCACCCTAAATGAAAAAAAAAAGAATAGTAATAATAATAATAATAGAATTAAATATATATATATAATATATAAAAAAGATAATTAGAAAGTGGACCAAAAGTCTTTAGGTGATTATAAAAATCGATTACTCTTTTTCTAGAGATAATTTTCTTCTTTTTTATGAATTGTTAAACTGCAAAACGTCGCTTGTAAAATTACAAAAAGCAATTACAAGCCTGAAAAGTCTCAATAAGTAATAATTAATTTTTAAAATCGATTAAGAAATTTCGATCTTTCACATATTTCATCTTCTTTTTTTTTCTTTCTTTTTTTATCACGAAAAATTAATCGAACATTTCTCTTGATCAATATAAGATAATTGTTTTATTTATTTTTTTATTTGTATCCATTCGCAAAGATTACGTTATTGTTAATTAAAAAAGAAAAAAAATTTTTTTTTATTTTTTTATTTGCACAAGTGATCTTGAAAAAAAGAGAAGAAAAAAAATGCATTAAATATAAAATATACGTATACGTATACATTTTATTAATTTATATCTATTTACAATGACTTGATAGCTAATTAAAAAAAAGAAGAAAAAAAAATATATATAATTTTGTTTGCTCAGGTGATCGAGGTTTAGAAGATAAATTAAGATAGAAGAAAATTAAGATGGTAAGTTTGAAGAACTTTTGCATATTATAAATCATTGTTGTTTTGCACACGTGTTTTGTAAATTTATATCTTATCTCAATTGATATCTTTTTGTGTTTCGTTTTTTTCTTTTCATTATTATCATCCCCTTTTGTCTTTTTTTCTTTTTTCTTATATCTGTTCTCTTAACACAGGCGGACGCTAATAATAAACCACCAACAGAATTGGACACTTTCCTACCTCAAGATGAAACTAATACAATTAAAGATGGTGTTCTACCAGCCAAGTAAATAATTATCTATTTATTCTTAACATTTACTTTATACATATAAAAGATAATGATCTGAAACTTTCTCGTTTAAATTTTATTTTATTTTACTTTTTTTTTATTTTTTTAATATGTACATATATATATATATCATTTATTATATATAATTATTTATAATAAATTTATTTGATTTATTATATATATATATATATAAAAGAAATTTGATCATAAGTTTGATAATAATAAATATCAACTTTTCTTGTTAAACATGATTTATGTTTAGTTAAGAAAATGTATGTAAGATTCAAAATAATATATAAAAATCAAAATGAAAAGAAAAGAAAAAAGTATTCAATAATATAACTGTATTTCATTCATATCATTCGATCTTTAATACATCTATCTTTCATTCACATTATTATTAAAAGTGAAAATTTAAAATTGATATTTACCAGAAATGTAACATATATATATCAATAATATAAAACGTATGTTTACATATTCGATAATTTATTTTTTTTTCCTGTTTTCTTTTTTTTCTCTTTTACATTATTATATCGTTACAAGATAAAACTTCTTTATGATTGTACGACAGAAAAGAAAAATAAAAAAAATATATATATAAATCATGTCTTAATTATGTTATATAATAAATGATATGTATATTGTATGAGAAAAGTTTCTTTTCAGGAATATCAAAGTTATTTAATCGTTGAAATAATTATTTCATACTTTTAGATATAAAGTACAAGTCGCACCAAAAGATGTTGAAGAAGGAAAACCTTTTAATCCTTTCACTGAACGCAAAGTTGACAATCCTACAACGTAAGATCATATTGAAATTAATAGATTTTTGTTTTATATGATAAATGATTTGGAAATATTCTAAGCTTCTGTTTTTTTCTTTTCTTATATTTAGGGATTGCGATACATTGACACATTTATTGAAAGCTTCTCTTGGGACAGGTATATTGGCTATGCCTGTCGCTTTCAAAAATGCTGGTCTTCTTGTTGGAATAATTGCAACAATATTTGTTGCCTTTATATGTACGCATTGTGCATACATTTTAGTAAGTAAATAAAGAATCTTTTCCTAGAAATTATTCTAATAAGAATAAGTGGTATAAATGATCTATATACGTTACGATGTACATATTCTAGGTCAAATGTGCACACGTTCTTTATCATAAAACGCGAAGAACTGAAATGGACTTTGCTGATGTAGCAGAAATAGCGTTTTCTATGGGACCACGATGGGCAACAAAACTTGCCAAACCATCTAGGTATATAATATATCTCGTTGAAATTATATATAAGAATATATTATCATGTTTTTACTTATAACATTGAAAAATTATATATAAAAAAGAAAATAAGAAGATATTTTTTTTTTACAGATATATCATACAAATTAGTTTATTCACAACATATTTTGGCACCTGCAGTGTGTATGCAGTTATCGTTGCTGCCAATTTTGAAAAAGTAATTAAACATTATAACGAAAGTCTATCCGAGGACACTATTATACGTGAAATTACAGCTTGCCTGTTAATTCCTCTGATATTACTCAGTTGGGTACCTAATTTAAAATATCTTGCGCCAGTTTCTATGGTAGCTAATATATTTATGGGTACTGGCTTGGGAATAACATTTTATTATTTAGTTTGGGATCTTCCACCGATTAATACTGTACCACTGGCAGCACCTATTCAATATTTCCCTCACTTTTTTAGCATTACGGTTTTTGCTATGGAAGCTATTGGTACGATATCTTTTATATATATATATATATATATATATATATATATGTATGTAGTATACGAATATTAATAAAAAAAATTAAAAGAAATAATAATGTTCTTACAGGTGTCATTATGCCATTGGAAAATAATATGAAAACACCGCAGCATATTATAGGAATTTGTGGTGTTCTCAATAAAGGAATGTCTGGAGTAACTCTTATATATATTCTCCTTGGATTTTTAGGTTATATTAAATATCAAGATTCAACGTTAGATAGTATTACTTTGAATTTACCCACCGAAGAAATGTAAAATATTATTTATTATTTATTGATACTAAATTATCAATATTAAAATATAATACAATTTTATATTATTATTTTTACAGTCCGGCTCAAGTTGTGCAAATTTTAATTGGCTTAGCAGTTTATTGTACGTTTGGATTACAATTTTATGTATGCTTAGATATTGCATGGACTGGAATTAAAGATCATTTTCAAAAGAAACCACTTTTAGCGAATTATGTTTTAAGAACAACTATGGTTACTGGAGCAGGTAAAAATCTTTGATTTTTATATTTAATTATATTAGAAATATTTTAATATAATATTAATTATCAATATTGTTTTTCTTTCTTTTTCCAGTATTACTTGCAGTAGCTGTGCCAAATATTGGACCTTTCATTAGTTTAATCGGGGCATTTTGTTTTTCCATATTGGGACTTTTTATGCCTGCACTTATTGAAATCGTTACATATTGGGATACTGGTTTTGGACCAGCTAATTGGGTAGCAGTGAAAAATATTATTATATGCGTAATTAGCATAATAGCGTTAGTATTTGGATCGCGTAGTGCTATAATAAAAATTGTATATCCAGATAGTTGATTAAATATAGAAATCATTGATAACATAGATTTCTTATTATTCTGTACATTCAGAATTCTAGAAGAATCGAGGTCTCATGAATTGGTCTCATGCATAGGAAAATTTTAAATTAAAACATTAAAATCATTAGATGAATCATCTCTCATAATTCATATCTGTATGTATTAATATGAGTGAATCAAATGAATATGGATAATAAATTGTTAGTATTTTTCATATCGATGTATTCTACAATATGACAAAGCCATTTGAAAACATAATAATTAAAACTGTGGGCCTCCACTTTCACAAGTTAATTTTTTCATAATGCATTTAATATCGATATGTATTAAGATATATTAAGTTACAACTGATTTCTCAAATTCAATTCGTTTCAATTCGAGTTAAAAAAAAAAACTATTATTCATAAGTTCCAGACAAATATAATATTAACATTCTATGCGCCAAATTTTTGTATTATAATCAATAATTTCTGTTTTCCTAACGACCATAAAAAATATATATTGCACTGGCTGCATGTATGAAAGATTTATAGTGATCATATTCTATCTAATATTCTTTGACCTTTACCTAATTCCTAAAATTTATATTTTTTTACTATTGTACAAATGAATGATTAAGTTATCATATTTTAATTAATTAACATGCTTACTAAATGTTTTATATTACAAAAATGATATAAAAAAATATATGCTTAGATTCTTATACATAGTAAATCTCATTATGATAATGTATAGATCGTGATTTAATATGAGAAACTATGCCGAACAACGAGTTTATCATATATATATAAATAAATATATATATATATATTCATTTTTCTAAAGGTGCATAATTAAGAAGTTTCTCAATAAGATCCACATGTCCAAGCAGCATTCGGCGACAGCAATATCGTTTCAAACCCAATGCATCAAGAGCATCACTGAAACATTACGCAAACGACCTTTTTACGAGGTTATCCTACAAAGATCCACAACATTTGTTTTCTATAAATTTGTTCCAACTTCTTTTATTTTCTAGATAGATTCCTTATATCGTTTATTTTCATCAAAAAGAAAAAGAAAAAGGAAATATTTCTTTTCTAAATAAATGTATACCGAACGGATAATTTTAGTTTCATATTTTCGAAATTACATATCTATAATTAGATTTCTAGTTTTTTATGCATAAGAAACTATTGGATAAATGAATATAATGAATAAATGTGTATGAATGACGATTAATAAAGAATTTAAAATGTTTGAGAGGTTATGTATGTAATTTAGATTCATATCTTTTTAGATAAGAAACGTTTAGGAAAAATGAATACAGCGAATAAATATGTATGAATAATGATTAATGCATACTATAATATTTAAGAGGATATGTATGTAAATAATTAATTAATTAATTTACCCTTCGGTGTACTCTGCCTGTAGTAAGCCAAGATATGCCTCCCATTTGTTTCCAATAACTTTTCCACAAGTGAAACACCTCACGGGAATAATCATTTTTAATGATTAATTAATGTCTTCTATTTTGTAATATAAATGTTTTTAATCTTATGGTACGCACACACAAACGTAAGTACAACGTTCACGATTACGCCAATACAAATTAATGCAAGGATCGAGAAAGACTGAGAAGGACTACACACATCTTTAAACGAGGTTTCTATTGATTTTAACCTAGTTACAATCAGTACTACCAACCTTTCAAAAATAAAAATTACAATATCACCAAATTGAACAAAAAGACGAGTGAAATTTAATATTAAAAAAAGATCACTATTATTATTATTATTTTTCATTAATAACAAATCGATTTGATCTATCGACAAAATAATCACTATTTAATTACATCTGTGTTATACGTGTTATTTCCTAACTAAATCTTTAGGCCATAAATTCGTTCGCTTGTTCGACGATTACAGCGCCATCCAAGTTAGCGGCAAATTTGAATTGATATTTTTTGTTTCATTTAAATCTTTGTCTTTCTCAACAAGTTAGTTAACAGAAATTTGTTCGATTATAAAGCTCAGTATAATTATATTTAATTGAAATATTGAAATCTTTTTATTTCATTAATCGTTTAAGATTATTAAAAATAATGTTACTTTTCTTTCCGTACGTTACACACATTTTTTAATATTTCAAGAAAAAAGATTCAAATAAATATTTTATATTTGTAAATTAAATTATATAGACGTGCGCGCGCACGCTCACACGATATCGTTAGATTAATATAATTTCTAATAATATTTTAATAAATATTTAATTTTAATAATAAAATTTTTTAAGACAGATCTGGGAAATTTTGTTATTCAAACATCCTCTACGATTATCAAGTAAATGCGAGGATGTCCGGTAAGGTTATTAAGTAAAAATTACATTATGTCTCAAGAAAAGAATGATGAAATAACAGAGGAATTGAACAATTTCAAAATATCCGAAGAACAAACATCCGATGACCATGACGAATATCAATATTTGAATTTAATTGAGAAAATAATTGAAACCGGAGCGAAGAAAAATGATAGAACTGGAGTTGGTACTTATTCGATTTTTGGAACGCACATGCGTTTCAATTTACAAGATGGTATGTCCCTTTTTACGTTTTTCAATGATAATTATAAAAAAAAATATAAGGGATATGAAATTTGATTCTTTTTTTTTTTATATATATGTAAATATTAAAAATTTTTATGATTTTTCTTATAAAAATTATCTACAAAAAACGATGAGTAATAATATATATATATATATATATATATATATATATATATATATATATATATATGATTATTGATACATATCGTTAGGTTTTATTAATAATATTTTTATTTAAATTCATTCAAAAGCATCCATATTCGGTTTCATTTCATTTATACATCACGCGTAACAGGTATCGAGATGTTACTCCATTTATATTATTATTAACTTATTTTGTTATAACTCGGAAACTTTTTATATATATATGTATATATATATATATATATATATATATATATATATATATATACACAGACATACACATATCTTTCTGATCTTTTATTTATTTGTGCGATGAATATAGTTCGAAAGGAGAAAAAAAGAAAAGCTTTTCCTAATAATTTTCGTCTGTTGTTCGTAATAGGAATATTTCCATTATTGACTACAAAACGAGTCTTTTGGCGCGGTGTCGTAGAAGAATTGTTATGGTTTATTAAAGGATCAACTAATGTGAAAGAATTGGCAGATAAAGGAGTTCATATTTGGGATGCCAATGCTTCTCGTGCTTATCTCGATTCTTGTGGTCTTACGGAGAGAGAAGAAGGTGATTTAGGCCCTGTATATGGATTCCAATGGAGACATTATGGCGCGGAATACAAAAATATGCATACAAATTATAAAGGACAAGGTACGTTTTAGTTAGACCAATTAAATGTTCATATAAATATATATATATATCGTTTATATATATATTATAATTAATTTCTTAACTTTTTAATGCATTAAAATAATTAATGTGGAAATTTAGGTATTGATCAATTGAGGGAAGTCATTCACAAAATAAAACACTCACCGAATGATAGAAGAATAATAATGACAGCATGGAATCCAGTTGATATCCCAAAAATGGCTTTACCACCGTGTCATTGTCTCGTACAATTTTATATACACAATGGAATGTTGTCGTGTCAACTTTATCAAAGAAGCGCTGATATGGGTCTTGGCGTACCATTCAATATAGCATCGTATTCTCTATTAACTTACATGGTGGCTCATATTACAAATTTGAAGGTATACTTCATCTCATGATCATAATTGCAAAGTGTATATATATATATATATATATATATATATATATATATATATATATATACACAATAATGATAAATGATTTCTTTCTCTCTCTCTTTCTCTCTTAACAGCCAGGTGAATTCATACACACAATGGGTGATTGTCACGTATACGTAGATCATATACCGGCACTTAAAGAACAAATAAAACGTACACCAAAGCCATTTCCAACATTAAAAATTATCGGTGATATTAAGGATATAGATGACTTTACGATTGATAATTTTGAGTTAATCAATTACGAGCCACATCCAAAAATTAATATGAAAATGGCAGTATGATTTTTTCTTCCTTTTCTTTTTTCCTTTCTTTTTTTGTTTTTTTTTTTTTTTTCCTATTAGAGATTTCAGGTACAAGTATAAAAATAAGAACTTTTTCTAAGAAATTTTGTTTGACAGACAGTATATTATTTTATATATACTTTTGGTCTGGTAAATATAGAGTAAATGTATCTTGTGTTTGTGACTTTTCTAATAAGTATTACACTTTATTATTATATTTTTTTTCTAATAAAAGTTATATTTCTAATAAACCTGTACCTTAGAAAGTATATTCTTTGATAGCATTTTATATATATATATATATATATATATATATATATATATATATATCTATATATATATATATATATGTGTAAGTATATATATATATATATATATATCTAGATATTATTCATGTGCAAGTCTGTCCCTTTATGAATATATAATCAACAAAGATATAATAAACAATAATTCTATCATGTAAATTTTATACAAATTACAAGATAGAAATATAAGCATGGGCTGCAGACAAGCATATGTATATTTGTGTATGTGTTTGTATTTACGTGTGTGGATTATTATATAAAAAGACTTACTATAAGCAGTTCCCAACTCTAAAACACAATAACGTGACTTGTTTATAGTATTATCATAATGTAATATCTCAATCGGTCTCTGTATAAAGTGGTATATAGGGAAACATATTATATATATATATATATATATATATATATATATATATATATATGTATGTATATATATATATATGTATGTATATATATATCCCCATATATAGAGAAATTAAAATTATTTCTATAAAAGGCAAAAAGAGATGCGTAGCTGAATTTTCATATAAATACATTTTTAAGACACGTATCACTTATTTAATAATATATATAGTGCAAGTCACATGTATTATCGAACATACCTCAATGCTATTAAGATTTTTTTAAGACACATTTTTTTTTCTTTTTTTTTCCTTTTTTTTTTCTTTTTTGTCCTCAAATCTGTAATGGAAAATATCGATTACTAAAAATATGCGGATAACTGATATTTCAAACTTCCTTAATTGAATACGAGTCGAAACTGAATATAGAGCCGATTATAAATACTACTTATTATTAAAAGTTCAAACGAATTATATTTGAACATTGTTGGTTTATGACATGATAGTAATTACGGCAAATTATTATTTAAAAAAAAAAATAAAAGAAAATTATGTGTATTTTTATATATATATATATATGCATATGACAAGTAGTCATATCAACTTCTTTCAAAAATTAAAATTTTAAGGAAACTTTCTTTTCTCTCTTATATTTCTTTGTTTTCCTTTTTTTTCTTTCTTTAATTATTTATAGCAATTATAAAATATTAATAAAATATTAAATCTCTATGTATGATATAAAATATATTAATTTTTATACATCATGTCATACATTTCAGAATGCGACGTTTAACAAGTGTATTTTTTTTTTTTTCTTTTTTTTTCCATGATTTATAATATACACATTTCATACGGGGCCTCTTATTTCCTTTTAATATTACTTCTCTTTCAATAACAAAACGAACAAACAAAAAAGAAAATAAAAATAAAAGTAAAAATAAAAATTAATAAAACAAAAGATAAAAGAAAAAAAGAAATAAAAACCTCATATTAATCCAACAATTTTCAAATAGCCAAATACGGATTATGGCTTAAGATTAAACATAAAAATTTCAGTTACCCGAATAAATATAGTAATTATTCATTTCGTTCATGTTAATAAGAAAATAAAAGTATTATTGATAAATGAAAAGAGATTATATAACAAAGAAGTATTTTAAAGAAAACTAGGAATAAAGCGGAGCGCTTTGAAAATATGGAGGATAAGTCGCAAAAATGTTTGCAGACAATTTTTATGTGTCAAAGGCTACCACATCTGAACATCATTAGACTGTGAAGTACTTAATTGATGTAGCTGTTGCGTTACTGCCAATGTCCCACATTCACTAACAGTTATGATCACCCAGATATTGTCTGAAAAAATAACAAAGAGATAATAAATATAATCAATAATATACATACATAAAAGTATACATATATATTAAAAATATATCTATGAAATCAGTTATATAATATACATTATTATCACACGATATTGGTTTTTACCACCAAAGTAAGAGCCAGTAGGTGTCATCATCCTCCATTTGCTTTGGTAAACACCCAAATGCGCAGGACTTGTCAAAGTGACACTTAACTCTATCGTTTCTTTAGGAGCTAAGGATGGAACAGACACTCTCATACAATCGCCCATTTGTGTTCCTGCCGTATGTTGTAAGCAAACGCCACTGGGCCAAGCTTCTGTACCACTATTTTGAACTCGCCATGACTTTTGAAACTTTGTATTAGGCGGAACAGATTCTCCCTCACCTATAGTACTGTCGCACACTAGCGTCATGCAAGGAAATTTAAAAGGTGACTCAAAATCGAAGTAACTACATATCGCCGCTTGTAAATTCCTGTAAGAAAACAAAAAATATATTACATTCAACGTACACATTATTATTTCAACCGAAGATCATATCAATTCTTTTTCGAATGATATCAAACTTCTGTTAAATATTACATACGTGTAAAATAATATACGTATATAAAAAAAGAAAAACAAATACATACAATTGAAAGTCGTTCTTTGAAGTTTCCTCAAAAAAAAAAAAAGAAAAAGAAAAAAAAGAGAGAGAGAGAGAGAGAGAAAAGAAAAAAAATTTGAACAGAAGAAAGGAAAAGATAGTTGTTGTCAAATGAGAGGGGAAAAAACAAGAAATAGAAAAAAGAAAAAAGAAATAGAAACGAAAAAAAAAGAAACCATTGACATTGGTAAACAGAGTATTAAAAGGTTATGTCAATGTAACGTATATAAGTTTAATTCAAAAGTTAACCTATATTATTAACAGAAAAGACATATTACCAATTATTCATATCCAAGAAAAACGCAGCGGTTGCCTCATTTAATTGGCTACCAGCTAGCAATCTTTGTAGCTGTTTAACTAAATCATCTTTATCTGTGGTACCCAAACAGCTAAACTGGTGTAACAAATGTTGATCCACGTCGTTGTCCACGTTCATATCGTCTTCCCTTCTTTCGTATTAAGATCCATGCAAAAATGACTAACCACGGTGATAAAATAAAATCTATTTGTTTAAAAAAAAAAAAAAAACTCTTCTAAATAACGTATTCACTTCTCGTTGATTTAACTACAAATTTTAAATGTCATTCTTCGAGATTATGACGTTCCGTTGTATGTAAGTGCATGCACTCGTGGTACATTCCGTTCCAGAATTAGAAACGAATCGGGAGAGTATATCTCTCCCTTTAAGTAACATACATAGATATATACATACATATACGTGTGTGTATGTACGTACGTATATACGAAATTATTGTACAGTCTAAAGGAAAAGTATTATTTTTCGAGATTATATACCATCTAAAAATCACTAAACCAATAAGCGTGACGTTATGTGTTATTCGTAATTGCGGAAAAAAAAATCATGGAATTTTCCTTACGTTTAATACAAGACTCGCTCGCGTAGAAAATCGTTTTTATCGACGCTAAGTCAATCCCCTCCTCCCTTAATAACACTGTCCCGTCATACGCGTACGTTTTACGTATTTAAAAAAAAAAAAAAAAAAAAAAAAAAATCTCCTATCAATTTTCAGTGGAGGGGAAAAAAAAAACCATTCTCGTGTCGATATCGTTCAATAAACCAATGTTGCTAATTTTTAATCAAAATTTAACATTCTATCTAATCACATTTGTAACAATAAATTGTTACGTCATTTAAAATGAACAGATAAAAAAGAAGAAGAAAGAAAAAAGTTATTTTTCTTAATGACAAATTACAATAATACATATACATATATATCTATATATAAATAGAGATTAATTGTTTATATAATTATTTCGTAAGGATAAATTTAATTATTCGCGGGGTTTTAATGTCGTAAATTGACGCAGAGCTTTTAGCGCATGCGCGTTATTAAGCAATCGAGGTTAACGCTTGCGCAGTAGCGACTTAATCGATTCAGCGCATGCGCGTTAGTAACGCAGTCGATAGGATACGCGCGCATATGGGAGTCATACGTACCGCGGAACAATCGAAATACAAAACAAACGTCTGTCGCGCGTCAACTCGCGATCACGTTCGTTCGTTATACAGTCTTGTCATGGTTTTAACGTTAACTTCATAGAGAGAAGAAAACGATCGTGTTTTGAAATACAATCGTATACGTTCGTAGTAAATAAATTTCTCTTAATAATTTCGTTCGTGAGAGCTTTTCGAAAGAAAAAGAAAAAAATATATATATATAAATATATTATCGAGAAATAGAGTGAGATCAAGTCAAATAAAAAAGGAAAGAAAAAGTAACATTTTCCCGAATATACGAGGAAGCGCGTTTGTGTTTATGTGCGTGTGTATGTGTGTTTACGTGTAAACGTGCGCATTGCTACGATCAAAGACGATATACAAAATGGACATTCGCGTGTAAAAAAGAGAAGAAAAAAAAGTAAAGAAAAAAGGAAAGAAAAGTGATGAAATATATCGGAGAATTTTTTTCGATCATTGCAACATAACGCAACACGGAAAGTAATGGGATTATAGTGATTTCTTCGAAATTTATACATTTTCAATACAATAATCCGATAAAGCGATTTTCGAAAGATATCAAAAAATCAAAAAAGGAAGGAAAAAAAAAGGAAAAGTAAAATTCTAAAAGATCGATCTCGATTTTGAGATATATTTACTGTCACTCTTTCTCTCTCTCTCTCTCTCTCTCTCTCTCTCTCTCTCTCTCTCTCTCTTTCTCTATCTATCTATCTATCTATCTCTTTTCGTGGGAAAAAAAAGAAGAATAAGAAAAAAAAAAAAGAAAAAGAAAAAAAAATATTTTCAAAGAAAAATGATAGGACCATCGTCGAACAACGGTAACGTTTCGAATCACGATACGATCGTAAATGGCCAAGGTGGTAGATCGTCGAAAAGAAAGATCTACGAGGATCTAGATGTAAATAGTTTTTGCGAGGAATTATGGCAAAATGGTAGAAAACGTTATTTGCAAGAATTAGAAACACCGATAGAATTGATAATGTCGAACGATCTTATTTCGGACGATAATAATACGTCATTTTTTACTACAAACAATTCAACGATCAGTCAGGATAATAATAACGACGAACGTTCCTCATCCGTAACGCGTTTGAAGGTATTAGTTGTAGACGGTACCAATTATTCTTGGACGACGTTATCCGATTTGGAAAGTCAACGTATACAGGAACAAGTAACAGAATTGACAAACAATTGTACGACAACAATATCGTCACCTTCATCGTCATCATCGTCATCATCGTCATCGTTATCTTCATCGTCGTCATTATCGTCATCGATTTCGTTGGAAGGACACGCTAATTCCGATATAATTTATACCGATTTACGTACCATCGATGATACACAAAATAATTATCAGCAAGTAATACGTAATGGTTTATGGGAACCCGTAAATCATCACCATCATCATCACCATCATCATCATCAATCGTTGATCACTTTACCTACATCGAATAATAAAATAAAATCTCAACAAAATTCTATACAATCTTTAACGAATAATAATGATAATCAACAACAACCACAACAACAACAACAACAACAACAGCAGTATCATCAATTCGATGATCAAGAGGAAAATGGTAATCTTTCATGGTTGTTGGATTTTAAATTAGATCCTTTCATCGAAGCTGCTGCTGACGATAAAATATATAACAATGGGATAGATCTGAAGGATAATTATTCCGGTAAATATCTTTGCAATATATGTTTTATATATATATTTATTTAAACAATTTATTTATATGTATGTATTATAATATTTATAAAATAGTATTACAAAATACTCATATATATATATAAGTATTTTGTTAAATGTATGTAGAAGAAAAGAAGAAGAAAAGGAAAGAAAAGAAATTATTTTGTCATTTTTCTTTATCAGGAAATAAAAGTAAAGGAAATAATAATCATCGTGGTAATGGATCAATGATCTATACGATAGATTCTAAAAAATTATATAACAATAATCAGGATAATTCAACGATTACTAATCAGAAATCTTCTTACGCTAATTCGGACACTAATAATCATCATCAAGATTTTTCGTCTACTAATAACAACAATAACAACAACAACAATAACAACAACAGTAATAATAATAATAATAATTGTCCAAAAAAGCCACCGTTCACTTATACCGAATTAATCGAACACGCGCTGCAAGAGAGAGGAGAACTTACTGTTTCAGCGATTTATCAATGGATTTCGTAAGTAAAAAAAAGAAAGAAAAAAATATATATAATATATTATATATATATATATGTATATATATATGATATAATTTTATAATTAATTTAATTTATAAAATAAAGAAAAATTAAATTAACAGATTATTTTCGGAGATCAACGTTTTAGATTTAAAATCTAATTAGATAATTATTTTACAAAACTATAAATAATAATAATATACTGAATAATATAGTATTAAGTTAAACGAAAATTTTATATTTCTACATTACATTATTTCGAGAAAGAGCTTGAAAAAAGTATTAAAGCTTTCAATTTTTGTTCGTAAGTAAAGAAAGAAGAAGAAACATACATACATACAAACATACATACGTACGTACTTTTTTTCTAAATTTCGTTTTCAAATTCAATCGTTTCCAAAAAAAAAAGAAAAGAAATAGAAAATTCAAGATCAATTCGAAATTGATTCAATGTTTTAATTCCATTTCATTATCCTTATCGTTCATCGTAATAACAACAACAACAAACAATAATAATAATAATAATAATAATAATAATAATAATAAGAATAAAAACCATAATGATATGTAAATAGGATACTATAGACGATTATGCTCGTCGATTTATTTTCTCCTCGATTTGAACGGAGAAGTAATAAGAAGAGAAAAAAGAAAAAAAGAAATAGAAAAGTCTGAATTTAGGGGACGTTCGAAACAACGTCGATGAGTTCAGAGAGAGAGAGAGAGAGAGAAAGAGCAAGAGCAAGAGAGAGAGAGAGAGAGAGAGAGCAAGAGAGAGAGAGAGAGAAAGAGAGAGAGGGTTACCGTTGACGAAGGTTCGCTGGGTTCTTAGATGGTACCCATTGGTACCACTAACCAGTTGTTGCTTTGCACATCCTGGTACGAACTCCTTTCACCCTCACCCTCGTTCTCACCCTCACTCTTACCCTCACCCTCACCCTCACCCTCACCCTCACCCTCACTCCTACTCTTCCTCGTGCATTGCGGCTCTAACGCGAATGCGAACACGATTTACCGTTTCTATACTTTCACCTCTTCGATCGCATAAGTTTCTTCGAGAAAATTGTGAAATAACGAAGAAATATATATATATATATATATATATATATATATATGTATGTATGTATGTATGTATGTATGTATGTATGTATGTATATATGTATGTGTGTACATATGTATACATATAATGCGAGATTATAGTAATTTTTTTTTTCTTTTGAATTTTTCCTTTTCTCTTTCTTCCTTTTTCTTTCTTTCTTTCTTTCGTTCTATTTTTTTTTTTTTTCGTAACCAATATTTTGTTCAAGCAAAGACAATGGTTTGGTTTCTACGATTGGATTTATTATATAATCGTTATTCTCGAGGAATCATCTTTTTTCAAAGGGGATAAATCTTTTTCTTTTTTTCTTTTGGAATTTCTTCTTTTCTTCTTTTCTTTTTTCTTTTCTTTCTTTCTTTTTTTCTTGTCGTTTTTTTTTTTTTTGATTATATTTATCACATTTATTTAGCAACTTTTTATTTTTTCTTCTTTAGAATTATTATTGTTATTATTATTAAATTTCTTTCTTTTTCTTTTTTTTTTTGGTTAGATTCGTTAGTTATTTTTTATTACTCTCCTTTTGTTTCTTTCTTTTTTTTTTTTTAGAAAATTTTGTTAATATATCTTCTCTTTCTGCTTTCTTTTCATTCTTTTTTTTTTTGACGCAATCTTTATCTTATCAATATATACGTTATACTTGTAGTTAACAATTTTTTTGATAATCGTTCCTTTTTTTTCGAATATCTTTATTTTAGGAAATGAAAGATTATCAATTTCTTCTTTTTTCCTCCTTGTTTTTTTTAGATATTTTTCGAATATGGTCATTTTTACAATTTTTATATATTTCATTCCTCGCATTAATAATTCTTTTATTAATTTTCATCAACAAAATTTTTAATTACATTTCTTATTAACAATTTCTATAAATTTTGCTCAATTTTGTATATAATTAAATTTCTAAATTAATAATGATAATAACAATAATAATAATAATAATAATAATAACAATAATAACAATCAATGTAAAATTGAAATATAAAAAATGATCGTGATCTCGATAAATTATAGGGGTGAGGAAAGAGGGACGGGCCAAAAGTTTCTAGTTAAGCGAGACTTGTAGTTTTACTTAATTTAATCCGAAAGAAAGAATCAAAACCTCGAAAAGGTCACGAGAAAGAGTAATTCAATCTTAAAATCATTCAATAACTTTTGACCCACCCTATGTATACTTCAAATTTTATATCAAGAAATGAGTGACGGGAAAAGTAAATTATTTTTTTGGGATTGAATAATCGAACAAGTCGAACATTAAAATTACTTTCGAACGATTCGATTTCTCGTATAAAGGATTGAATAAAAAAAAGGAATAAATAAATAAATAAATAAATAAATAAATAAAAATAAAATAAAAAGATATATAAAAGAGAGAAAGAGAGAGAGAGAGGGAGAGAGAGAGAGAGAGAAATTAATCACACACACACACATATATATATACATATATTTTTTCTTTATATATATATATTTTTTATTTTTTTTTTTATTTCTCTTTTTATTTCTTTTTTCTTTTTTATTTTCATTTCAGGGAACACTTTCCTTATTACAAAAGTAATGACGATCGTTGGAAAAATTCTGTGAGACATAATCTCTCGATAAATCCACATTTTCGAAAAGGATCTAAAGCCCCACATGGTGCTGGGCATTTATGGGCTATAGCCAATCGTAGTGATACCAGACCACATCAAATCATTACAACTGATCCAACAAAATCATTATCACGATCGATCATAAAGGATGTTGATTATGGCAATTCTCGACGACATGATACTACTAACAGGTAAATAATTTATATATATATATATATATATATATATATATATATATCTAAATAATTAGTAGATTAAAAACCATTATTTTGTTCAAGCAAAAACAATGGTTTGATTTCTACGATTAGATTTATTATATAATCGTTATTGTTGAGGAATCATCTTTTTTTAAAGGGGATAAATCTTTTTCTTTTTGTCTTTTTAAATTTCTTCTTTTCTTTTCTCTTTTCTTCCTTTTTTTTTTTTTTTAGAAAATTTTGGTAATCTAACATATATAATTATTTGTATAAATATATATTAAATAAAAATGTTATATAATAGATCATTATCATTCACGTAAAAAAAAAATTCATTTATGTAAAAAAAATTTGTATAGTGTAAAAAAATTGTTTAAATTATATTATTGCATGCGTTTTACAGTGAAATAGGTTTATTAGACGAAATAGAGGCTGCTACAGCAAGTATTACACGTCAATCTTCCGAAGAGGATACCGACGATATCGTTAATTCTACGACATTGGAACATTGTGCGGAACAAATATTAAGCGGTATCAAAAAAGAAGTTGAGGTACAATATTTGGTACCAATGATGGTGTCCAATGGTACGTGTCAAGGAACACAACAACAAAATACAACACAAACAACTAATTTTGATTGCACTATAAAAGAAAGCGGTACGTTATGTTTGCTTGTTCGCTCGTTTATTTGTTCTTTTTTTTTTTTTTTTTTTTTCTTTATTAATTAATATAAAATATAAACAAAAATTTTCCTTCTCGTTTTTTTCTCGTTTTTCATTTGTATTTTCTTCTTTCTTTTCTGCCGTATATTCTCCATTCATTTAATTTGTTTTTTATTTTTTTATTTTAGACTTTTTAAATCCAATTTCGAAGGAAGTAGTAGCCGAGGAATGTGGACTGATAAGCGAAGGTTTTCTGGTAACCGATATGGGCTCAACGGGTTTAGGTTTAAACATGGTAGAATCCGAAATAATATCACCCGAGAATTTGTTCGGGGAGGAATTAAATTTTCAATTCTACGAATTGTCATCGCCGTCCCAATTGCAATCTGCTTGACACACGGACAACAATAACGAATTACACGTGATTTTGATAGACGAGTTACAAATACAGGACATTCAAGTATGCGAAAATATAACAATTACCAGCGATTGTACGAGTCACAGTGTAACATAAAAAGTATGCGAAAATGAGGAAAAAAGAAAAAAAAAGAAAAAAAATAAGAAAAAAATGAAAAAAAAAGAAAAAAAAGATTAATTGATTTGATAAGGGAATTATAATATAGTTTTTACGATGTCCATTACCGACATCTGCTTTACCGACACGTCATTATGTCCGAAATGAAAAATGTCATATCTCTTGCCTTTTGAGATCTTATATCTGGATCTTAATATATATATATATATACCTATGTGTTAAAAATAAGAAAATATTATCATTTATATAACTACAGGATATATATTATTATTATCATCATTATCATTTTATTAGATCCTTAATGTGTGTAAAACGTTTTTTTTTCTTTTTGCCATTAGCCAAGAAAAAAATATAATATTTACGATTGTGGAATAATAATATTGAAAATTAATGATTTATTTATATATATGTATGTATAATTAGTTATATATATATTTCGTTATTATTTTTATAAATAGTTTTTTTTTTTAATTTTTTAATTTACCTTATCGTTTTGTAGAAAATTGTTTGTTCCTTTCTTCTTTTTTTGTTTCTTTTTAATCTAATTTACGATATTGATAACGGAATGTCATTTGAAATTAATCGTACAGCGCCATCTGCTTACCCGTGTATTTCGTTTGTTACTTATTTTTTGTTTGGACGCTACATGGCTGCATAGATGTTACGTAAATTTGATAAAAAATTGATCCGTCAGAGCGCGCCTCTGTCGTAGCCATACGTGTCAGTTGTAAAAGACTGGTGGGGGCATCATGGATTTATTGTTTACAAATTATAACTCCAAGTTTTGGCTGAGTTATTTATATTGCGCTTATATTTTATATAAAAACTAAATACATAATATACGAAGGTATTAAAGTTGACGACGACCTGTTTATTTTTATGCAGGGCTATAAAAAATGCCGGGTGATTTCGGCGAACAAATCGAGGTTAACTTTTTGAATTTTCTATCTTCCTCTTTCTTTCTCTCTCTTCCCTTTTCTCTCATGTTTATATTTTCGTTATAGTAAAGTTTAAAAAGTTTCGAGAGTTTCTTTTATTTTATTTTTTTTCTTTCCTTCGTCTATAGGACTACGAAGTTTTAAATTTACTTGGGAAAGGTGGTTTTGCTAGTGTTTACAGAGCAAAATGTTTACGCAATGGAATGGAAGTGGCTATAAAAATGGTAAATAGTTTTCATTTGTTGAACATGGATTAAATGAAATCTTACAAAATTTAGATACTTGTCACTTTGAAATCTTTATGAGTTATAGTATAGCTTTATAATTTGATTTTATAGATCGACAAGAATTCAATGCAAGCTGCTGGTATGTTAAACAGAGTTTTTCAAGAAGTAGCGATTCACTCTCGTTTAAAACACCCAGCTATTCTAGAAGTATATACATTCTTCGAGAATAATAACTATGTTTACATGGTCTTAGAATTATGTCACAATGGCGAACTTCAACGTTACTTAAAAATGCAAGATTCTCATGTGTTATCCGAACAAGAAGGTAAATGTCAATTTTTGTTTTTTCTTTTTATTTATCTTAAGATAAATATTATTCTTCATTCTTTAACGGAGTCAGGTAATATATGACATAACACCTTTAAAACAAATGTAAAGCTTCAAATATATTTGATAATGAATATTAATAATGAGTATAAATATTAGAAACGTTTCTTATTAATAATTTATGTGTTTATTATTTAAGCTGGAAGTATCATTGCACAGGTCGTACAAGGTCTGTTATTTCTACATTTTCATTTGATACTTCATAGAGACATATCATTATCAAATTTGCTATTAACCAAGAATATGCAAGTGGTACGTACGAAAATATTAAAATAAATTTCTTGTTTTCTTATGTAATATATCGAAATATAACGTTAATTGAAATTTTATAGAAAATTGCTGATTTTGGATTAGCAACGCAATTAAAAAGACCGGATGAGAAACATTTGACTATGTGCGGTACACCTAATTATATATCACCAGAAGTAATTTCAATAAAAATTATAATTATATAAATATATTATATATATAGTATATAATATATAATATATGAAAAATAAATTTATCAAATTTATTTCAAGGTTGCAACTAGATCATCGCATGGTTTGGCAGCAGATGTTTGGAGTTTAGGTTGTATGTTATATACTCTTTTAGTAGGTAAACCTCCATTTGACACGGATGCTGTAAAGAGTACTTTGACACGAGTGGCAATGGCTGATTATGTTATGCCAGCCAATTTGTCTAAAAATGCTAAAGATCTTATAGATAAATTATTAAAGAAGAATCCAAAGGAAAGGATTCATTTAAGAGATGTCCCAAAACATCCATTTATAACAAGTTTGAAAACAAGTCAAACATGTAGTATAAGTGTTAGTAAAAGATTCTATTTATTAAAAAAAAAGAATTTAATCTTATTAGGTTAAGAATAAGATATTAACAAAAAATTTTTTCTATGAATAGGGAAGACATGAGAAAATCGGTATAGATAGAGAATTATTAGGAGAAGGTATGATTGATTCTGGAGTGGGTAGAACATTATCTTCTTATAGCCAAGCTAGGATACGTTCTCGTTCAGAAGAACGCATATCTACAAACCCCATGATATCTGATGGATTTGGACTTATGTTCAGTGCAAGAAGTAAAGCTTTGTCTGAACCAATTACAAAAATGCATTCATTACAAAAAAGACAGTTCACAGATTATTTTCCAAAAACGGATTCCATACTTTATGATATATCACCGCCTCAATCAAATAGAATGTTTTCTCAGAATGTTCAACAAAGCAATTGTGAATCATGTCATGAAAATAGGAAACAGAAAATGGAGAAACAAAAACGAAAGGAAAAAAGTAATGAACGTTTATGGAATGTTGAAGGTAGCGAAGAAGTAACCAAACTACAAGTATCACCTTTAAATACTGAACGATTACAACCGACAAGACATAGAACAAAAACAGCGATACTCACTATTCTTGATAATGGTGAAGTTTGTATAGAATTTACTAAACGAAAAAATGGAGTAGTATGTTTATTTTACATTAATTATAAGTCTTTCTCTCTTTCTCTTTCTTTAAAAGTGTTCAAATTAAACGAATGATATTTCTTTGTTTTTCTTTTTTAGGAAAAAATTAATGATGTATGTAGAATTTCCGGTGATGGTTTAAGAGTGATACTTTATAAACCAGTTTCTCTATTAGAAATTGGTTCGCAACCTCCACCATTACCAAGTTATGGTGCTGATAGTATTTATTCATATGAAAATTTACCACCGCGTCATCATAAGAAATATATATATGCTTCTCGTTTTGTCAAACTTGTCAGAGCTAAAACTCCAAAAGTGACGTTATATACTCAACGTGCTAAGTGTTTGTTTATGGAGAATGGTCCGCATCCTGATTGCGAAGTACACTTTTATAATGGTTTGAAGGTACGCAAAGTAAAATGTTTTTTGTTTCATATACATTATTGGCAAATTTTTATCCGACTTAAAAATTTTATTTCTAATCTTATTATTCTAAGGTTATACGTGTCGATGGAGCTGTAAAGATTACAGAAGAAGATAATACATATGTCGAAGGTGAATTTCCTTCACATTTGGATGAATTCTATGAACATTACTCGGACAGCTACAAACGTTGTTTGCTATTAGAATCTACTTTACAATCTTTAGAATCGGCAACTGGTCATCCGCACTTTCCTGTAATAATTGGACGTAGGCCTTGTTCGGCCTTGAATGATGCACCTTGTTTGAGAGGCAAAGAAAATGTTTCGCATACCACTAATAGTACACCGGTTGTTAGTAAAAAATATTTAAAATGATATAAAAAAAATTTAATTAACAATACTTAATTTATTATTCTAAATTTCTAGATGCCATCGTTCGATGCTATTTATTCGGCTGTGTCAACGACAACATCAAGATCGAGAAAAATGAATTCTGTTTATAGTATAAATTGTGACATAGAAAAAGTAACAATACCAGGAATTGGTGTCGCTATACAATTACCGTCAGGAGATATTAAAATAGATTACAAGGATGGATCCTCTTTAACCGTAAAGGCTTATTTATTAAAAAAAAATGTTTTAACACGACTGTTCCGTCCTTTCTTTTTAATAATGTTTCTTAAATACGATTATAGGTAATAACGCAAGGTGGTATTAAGTATGAAACAAGTAACGGTAAGATCTTCAAATATAGTCAAAAGTGTCAACAAAATTTGGAAGTACCGTATGTGGTAAAAGAAAAGTTAAGAGATGTCCCAAGGATTATTAAACATCTTGTGCAACCGAAGCACAAAAATTTAAGATAATTTACAATTTTTAAATATATATATATATATAAGAGAAAAGAGAGAAAGAGAGAGTGAGTAGATATATTTTGTATAGTAACATTAAGTTAGCTAAAAATTAAAAAAAAAAATGATGAGGTGGAGAGATATAAAGGGATGTCGCTATCTTTTTTTTTTTTTTTTCTTTGTAATCTTATTAGAATTATATTTTAATTAAAACACTTAAGAAATTGTAGAATAATGTTTTTTATATATTACATAATAAAATTATATCAAACCAATCGATGTGTATAAATGAATATCGTTGTGAACACATCGTAGAGAAAAGATGGTTTTAGTTCTAATGATTACTTTCTTTCTTTTTTTTTTTTTTCTTCTTAATTCTAACGACATCTTTTTTTTAACTTCACCTAAACGCATTCGTGCATATTATATATGTATATAATTTTTTTCTCACAATGATTATTATTATTATTATTCTTAGGAATTCATTTCACTTGCTTACGTTGAAAATATTCAGGTGAAATATTCGTTTTTCTTTCTCCTATATGGTTCTTTTTATTTGGTTTTTTTATTAACTATTTTTTATAAATTAATATAAAAATGAGATAAGCGAAATGAATAAATAGATTCTATATGGAATAAAACTGGTTGATGATTTTTAAATAGTTTCAATGATTAATGATATCGTAGATATATTTATAATTATTGATAAATTACTTTATAGATCAATTAAACACTTGAATCTAATTATATAGAAAATATAATCATTGACAAATTGTTTACATAAATACATTAAATCATCGATGAATTAACTCCATATATATTCATTTCTATTGTTAATCGTTCATTTTTATTGATTCATAAATGTTAATAAAAAAATATAATAAATAAAAACAAAGTCAATATAGATAGAAATTACAATTAAACGAATTAACGATTAAATAAATACATTCAATCGTATTAATTTAATTAACATTTTAACCTAAACTAAAAATATAATTTTTAATTGAATTAGATAATAATAATATATTTTATAACTGTTAATAATTAATTCATTCAAATATCACCCAATATTACCATTTAATTTAAAGCTAATTTCATCATCTTTCGTAACGTATGCAACTTCAGCGACAGGTATGGACAAAATATGAACTACAAGAGCAACGAGGAAACACTATCCCCCATTATGATACGGCTATTGCATCGGTGTATGAGTCAGCGTAGCTTTGATTTAAAGTAAAGAGTTTAAATTAATATAAAATAATTAAAAATCTAAATTCTTTAAACTCACCCAATGTGGAACGAAAACTTCGATGTTTACTCGTCGAAATGTAAATGAAAACTAATTCGATAACTGCTATAGTCAATTGAGCGTTCGTTTTTGTTGACATTATACAATAGACAACAACATTGACATTATACAATAGACAACAACATTGACATTATACAATAGACAACGACTTCAAAATATGTTTATTCTAATATCGAGTTAAAATTATTGTATATCTAACCTTTTAACGAAGTGTTACGTTTATCAATGAAATAAGTGAAACTATTAAATTATTTAATATAATGTTTACTCGTCGGAATATAAAATAAAACTTTTTTATGATAATTATTAGTCTCTCAAATTTTCGTTTTCGTTGAGTACGTGATTTTTAAATAAAAAGAAGTATACTATTTTTCTTGTTTCGAAACAATTGTATAAAGCTTTGATAAATTATTATTATTGTTATCAATTATTATTAATTATTAATTTTAGTAGAGTGCTATGTGGAATGAGAGCTCACTTTTTTTTTAAGTTTTAATATATTGTCGATTTAATTAATATCCAAAGAGAAATAACGTGTGTGTGTGTGTGTGTGTGTATTTGTAAAATGAATAGGTTATACAATTATAATATCGAGATAAAACTAACAAAAGATAATTTTAGAATTTAAAAAAAAAAAAAAAGAAAATCGAAAGAATGATCAACGATGCTTTAGCTCAAGTAGAAAAAAAAAAGAAAATATTTTGTATAACGGCAAGAAATATGATTTCTTTCGTTCGTATGAAAACTTTTTACTTTAAATCGTCTACTTAACAGAAATAAACAAATTCACATACACACCAACAAATTATAAACTCCATTCAACATTTTATACAAAAATCAATAGTATGGTTAGAAAGCTTCTTCTTTTTTGCCGCGAAATTCAAGTGGAGCCACTATACGAAACTTTATTATTTATTTTCTTTTTTTTTTCAGTCAAAAAATTATCAAAAAATAGCATTTATGTTAACAATGAGTTCAGAGACGTAATTCTTTATTTTTATAGACAAGATTCTTCGAATTTTTTGAGAAAAAAAAAAAAGCTTTGCAATTATTTTATGCAATTATTCAGCGCGATTTTCTCGTTTTTCTTTTTTCTTTTTTTTTAAAGTAAATAAAGATTTTTCTAAAAATTAAAAGAAAATAAATTTTTTTTCGAAATCGATCAATAATTTTACGTCTTTATATTCGTTGATTGGCACAAATCATTATTAATAAAAATCAAGGATAATGGACGCCATGTTGCTTGGCCATATTCGATTTTGTAAGTATTATAATATTTTCTCTCATGTAGGATCAAGATCTAAACAAAAAAGAAAAAAAGAAAAAAAGAAAAAAGAAAACATCATATCATTTTAAATTCGCGAATTTATCATGTTATGTAGTTTATACATGTGTATATAAACTATGTTCATAAAATTAGAAATATGTATACAAAAAGTTTTTTTTACAATCAAAAATAAACGTACAGGTGGTCGTCGTTGTCGTCATCATCGGATGTAGTTGTAAACGATTGTCGAACAAAAGACGAACTGTCAGAATCAAAAAATTTACTTGACGAAGTAAATAAGATAACGTGACGTGTTAAAGGTCAATTAGAAAGACGAGTGGGATGTCATTCACTAAAATAGGCGTTCACCATTTTATCGAGATCTCAATTAAGGTTCCGAGTTTGTAATCTTGGGAATAAGAACGATCCTAACCTCTTTGTATCGTTGTTAATATGGGTAAGTATTTGCAATATGTTATCTTTAAATTGATATATATATACATATAAAATATATTATTTCCCGATATTTCGTTCAGTTCGAACGTTTTCGTCGTACTGAAATCGATAAAGTCTGAAGCTGCGTGAAATGTACTTTTTTCTAATCTTATCTATGAGTAAGGCTTGAAAGATTGACTCATTGATGATCAATCATACGTTTTATAGTTGTGATATAGACATTGGATTAGGTTATTTTTCGATCATGTCGGAAAACAGAATAAACGAGACCGCTGAGTTTTTACCATTGCGTAGAAATTTTATAAGCGATATAAGTTTAGGCAGGTTTTCAGAACGTAGTTTGCATGAAACTTATTTAGAAAATAAATCTTGTCGTAAGTTTTTCTATTTAACAACTTATCTTTTATATAAAAGAAAATATTAGTTTAAGTCGATGATACAACGACAATGTTATTGTTGGTACATGAGATTAATATTATTTTATTTTAGGGAACATGTGCAATGATTGTATGGCCAGAGTGCCTTATGCAACTCTAATAGCAACTATTATGTGTTGTTTAGGAGTTGGCATATTTTGCGGCACTATGTATAGAGGTGTTACGATATGTTCTCTTATGATGGATCAGGTATATATCATTCGTCTTATTAACCTCTAAATATTTTAAATAGTCTTCATATATATATATATTCGTATTAATTTTCTTAAAGGTATTTCATTTAAGACTTGGTTGGTTGGAAGCGTTACAATTGGTTCTTGCTATAATAGGAGCTAGCATGGCTGCTTTAGGCTTTATGATTTTATGCGTTGGTTGTCTTGCGACAGGTGCAACCAGACATAAAGTATATAGAGCATGGAGATCTAGAGTAGGAGGTCGTATTTCTTGCGCTGTTGTGAGTAGATATTATATATTTTGTTATTATGTTCTTCTGTAAATGTTACGAGTCAAGTAAATATATAGATTAAATATTTTTTCAGTTTATGACTATTACATATGTATCGCAATTGATCTGGCTTGTAATATTCGCAATTTTAGTTGTAATCACACTGTTGTTTACTATATTTTGGGGATTGTGCAGTAATCCTCGTGTTCAGTCTCTTGATCAATGCATCGATTTTACTCAATTCAGTAAGCAATTATACTTTTTCTTTTTTTTTCTATATATATATAAATAATTTATAAAATACATTGATCGTTATAAATCGTAAATAATATTCGTACGTTTGATAATACAACAGAATAATTTATTTCTTTATTATTTTTTTTTTCTTTTATATAGATTTTCTATTCCCAAATAATACAAGAGTAGAAGATATGAAAGTGTGCGGATCTCAAGAAGTGAAACTCTTTTGTAAAGATTTTGTTCAAAATGCAGAAGTGATGTTTATTTTAGCAACAGTTGCTGCTATACTAGCTATTTTAAGTTTAACACATTATCTCATGTGTTTATCTGCCAATTACGCACACATTCGTGATCATGAAAAATTCCAAGAATTGCAAGAACTCCAATATCTTCAAGATCCTGGCGATCCAGATTCTCCACAACCTGGAATGGGAACTTTAAGCTCTCATCATCACGCTAAGGATAGATTTTAGGATACAGCCCGCGAGATCTTCGCTATGAATCCATTATAACGTTGACTGCTTCTATCTATAGAAGCTATGAAAATTCAGAACTGGATAGATATACAACTGGATCGACAACTTTGTTCTATTAATCTTTCGTTGTACCTATTACTCAGTATTCTACTTATCGAATATTAGTTGCAGTAGTTTACTGATTCAGAGGATCTTGCGGGAACACTCTATGCCGTCCATTATCTGCGACTGTCTTGTAAGCATTTTTTACATTCTTTACGTTTTTTTTTTTATATCGTTTAATAGTATATTATCATTTATTTTAATTTTAACTTTCCAATATTTTATCATAATAAGTAATCTATAAAAGATGCAATGAATATAATTTCAGAGAGATATAATCTATAAATGTTATAAAAACGGACAATATATTATTAAGATTGAAAAAAATATATGCACAAAATATGCATAAAAATGAATAGACATATCCAAAAAATATATGTCCTATTTTATTGTATTATAAATTATTGCAAGTCACCATTTTATTTCGCTACCTTTTCTTTTATTTTTTTTATTTGTTATTATTTGTGTGTTCATTAAATTAGAATTATTATTATATATATAATATATATATATATATATAAATATATATATGTATATATTATATATTGCCTTTATAATAATCATCTATTAATGTATTAGTTGATACAAAGCACAATTCCGATAATAATTAATAATAAAAGGACAATATAATTTATCATAAAGAAAACTTGGGTGTGCGTGCATTATGCAAAAGTGCCAAATTATTAATGGAAAAATTGAATTATTAAAAAAATAAGTAACACATGTTTATTGCATGTTAATGTTTTAAAAGAAAAAGAAAAAAGAAGAAAGAAAATTTTTAAATAATATACATATAAAACTAAGTCTGACTGGTGATATTTCTTTGCCTACTCAATTTATTAATATATTCATGTGTTCTAATTTTGAGAAATATATATTTATATGTATTATATTCTATAATGATCTAACTAACAGACTGATTATATGTATTTCATATTCAGTACAAAATTATTTTTTATTATTACATTATGAGTATATAATGTAAAGAGAGCTGCACATCGATTTGGTAAATTAAACTATATCAATTAGTTTTGTTTCTTATACTTTATATATATGGTTTAAAAGCACTTGTATATTACGATGTATTACAAAAATAAATAAAAAGAAAAAAAAAAAGGAAAAAGAAAAATAAAAAAAAAAAGAAGTAATTAAGTTAAACATAATGTATAATAATTTTTGATAATTATATTCCAAATAATCATCGATATAAACAAATTTATTTTTTTTTTATTTACAATTATCATCACTTTTATTTTGTACAGATTTAATTAGATTGTGTGTATTCATCATCAAATTGAAAATCCAATTCAAGATCGAGCGCACTGATTTCTTGCAGTGTGTTAATAAATGTATATCGTGAAAATATCATATACAGCTTTCTAAACCAAACATATTGAGACTTGTGTGCTTTCATGGCATTCTATAAAGTAAGAAAAATATATTTCTATAAGATGCAATAGAAAACGTCTTTAATCTTTAAAAAAAAAAAAGGAAAAGCTTCTATATTTCTTTGTTAAAAAAATTTTGCATATATTCGAACTTACTCTTATATTTTTTCTTTGTTCATACGTAAGTAAATACCAATATGACGCAGAAAGTAAACTGATTGGTAAATCTAAGAGTTGTACATATTTTCTAGTAATGTTCACAGATTCCAACACATATAACTTGCAATCTGTAATTCATTCCACTACTTGTTATGTAATTCGTGTTTGTTAAATTAGTTATAGTTAAATATTATACTAACAAGATGGCACTTTTTTTTCAATACATAATGCAGCAATTGCAAAATAGAGAGAAATATGATTTTTATGCTTGCTTACACCATATTTATCAAAAGTAATAACAGCATTAATCTTATAGCTCTCTATATAATGTAATATATTTTCAGCTAAAACATCAACTGGCCATTTTACAGATTGACTGTCTGGTAATTCGCTGCTCCTGTACATTAATTTATTGATTTGATAAATATTGATCAAATTTATATAGAATGTGTTGAAAGATATGATTACTTACATTATAATTGTTACATTTGCTTCTGGTATACCGAGTAATTTTGTACAATTCCATAATTCTTTTTTTCTCTGTTTATCTCCACCTATAATGAGACTTATAAACATCAATAGATACAGTGTTTATACATTTAATCTGTAACGATTTCTATCAATATTTTAATTAAATCATCTTATTACTATAGAATTATTAATATATATGTCTATATATATATATGTATATATATATATATACCAGAGGAAAAGCACAGTAGATATATATTGCTGATCTTTGACCGAGTGACCCAATATATCATAGGTCCAAAAAACATAACTTCGTCATCTGGATGAGCAGTAACTAATAATATTCTACTGGGAGGACCAGGTAGTTGCCACGCAGTATGATTAACTTTTTTTAAGATTACATAGAAAAATATACAAACGCAAATGTATGCGAGAAGTGCTATTAACAATTGCCAAGATATTTCTTTGATATAATAATACCACCAGCAAACTAATTCGTTAATTTGATTACTGAAGTATTCTTTTATTAAATCAATATCTAATAATTCTAACATCCACATATTTATATTTGATAATCTTTAAATGAACATATATATATGTATAAATATAAATATTAACTTTTAATATAGAAAATTAAAATACAAATCATTTGATAGAAATATTGAGGTTATATTATTGGTAATTCTTATAACTAACTTTGACTTTTATACAGATGACTTCTTATCATTCTTTTACGATAATTAATATTGAATATTTTTTTTTGCTGAATGCACATTGCGAAGTATAAATTTATATTTTATTTACTACTATGTATTTATAAAATAATATTTGATAAATTATATAATCTCATTGATATTAAAGATTTTAAATTTATGAAATATCATTTATGTAACACTTTTTAAATGATTCACGAATTTTTAATATAAATAATCTTTAATTGCGTGAATATTGTGTAATCTTTATTGCGAACGAGGTAGATATTTAAATAATTTTTATAACAAGGATACCACCATTTTAAACATTAACTTTAATCTTATCTTTCGTTCAATCGATGAAGGTTGTAGATGGCGTTATGATATCACAAGAAAGCCAAACAAAAGATTACAGGTGGTGCTGTAGTATTAACAAGCAGCCAATCAGAAGATTGCAGATGGCGCTACAGTATTTAGAAGCGGCCAATTAGAAGGTTGAAGATGGCGCTGATTAGTACATCTACTTTATACGAAATTACTTCATACGAAATATAGTGTCAAAGTAAGTGGTATCGGTTCGTTACGTATCTGTCTTTAAAGACAAATTACTAATAATTATTACGTTATATCACGTAGAAACTGATGTCATTATTATTAATGTATTTATTTAATTATTATATATATATTTTACAGAATGGATTAATGTCTTTTACGATTATCTTTGAAAAGGTTAGGTAACAGAGGTTATGTGAATAATCTCGGAAAATTATAGTTTGATAAATATACTAATTCTACAATGGTTAATGAAGATAAAAAGATCGATCTGTTTCGAGATACTCCTATAAGATATTTAGGTAATATTCATCAAATTTTTAATCGTTGTCATTTCAATTTTCATTAATCGTTTCAACTTTTCTTCTGCTGTTACAATATTAATCATTACATAAGCGCCTAGTAAATAAGGTTGATATTATTCATTACATCTAATTGATATTATTCGTTATATATTCAATATTATTATATTAGGTTATGCTAATGAAGTGGGAGAGGCGTTTCGGCACAGGGTTCCAAGATCTGTCGTACAGTTAACTTATGTTATTTCTTCCGGTTATGTCTTAGGTGATGTGATAGATAAAGGTTATCGTGTGTTTCAGGTAAAGTGATTATTTATTATTAAATGTGAAATACATATGTATATACATACGTAGATACGTATACACGTATACACATTTGAAATCGTTTTTATTTACAGAATGATCGGACACCGTTCAGAGTAAAGCATGTTGTATTAGCCATTGCAGACACTTTACTATGGCAGTCGTTTGCATCCGTCATAATCCCAGGTTTTACTATTAATAGAGTTTGTGTGGTAATACAATATGCTCAAAAAAAAACAACGAACTTAGCTTTAAAGAATCATTGGGTACCAACCATCATTGGTTTATTATCTATACCACTTCTAGTCCGACCTATAGATTATGTTGTAGAAGAAACAATGAATGCTACTTATAGAAAATGGTTCAATTATTATCCCAAATCCAGCAATGACGAAACTGAAGATGATGAATGAAAAAAAAAGGAACAAGAGAAAGCTGTGATTTAATATAAGTGCACTTTATTCGAATACAATAATTGATCTATATCTTATCGCCTTTTGCTTAAGATAAATATAGCTAAGTAAATACATTTATAAATTATTGTTATATTGAATCAATGAAATTTGATTCGAATATATTTAATATTTATTATTATTTATATCTTTATCAAAGTTTTATGCTCTTAACGCACAATAAAATGTATTGAACATTTTAATGTGTTTACGAATTTTTATTCGTTTCTATTTTATTAATATTGTTAATTTTGTAGAGTTCAGTACAGTATTAGTAATATATATATATATATATATATATATATATATATATATATATATATAAATTATATAATAGATATATACTATATGATACATATTATAATAAATATCTATTTGTTATAATTATGAATATGTTTGTTAATCTTAGATGATATAGATTTCTATTCAAATTTTATTTATTAATGAAAAATTAAGATTATCAAGTATGAGTAATCGATGAATCGAATGTTTTACGTTTGAACGTTATTCATTTGTCGTTTTGTATTCGTTTTTAACGAATACGACGTAGACGAACGAATTGCCTGTCATACCGCAGTATGACACACAACACACACACACACATATATATATTTTTTTCTACTCTCGTGACTGATTTTTTTTCCTTCCATCAGCGTTACAATCAACGTGTCAATCAAGAAGAAAAAGTGATCGTATTTCTTTCGAAAAATTGATGGTAGATAGGTAGGTTGCTAGTAGAAACGCGTGAATGGTCTTCGACGATAAATATAAATTAAAAATTTCAACGCTTAAGTAAAATTTTAACGTTATGTAAAAAAAAAAAATAATACAAACTAAAAAAAGAAATAATAACAATAACAATAATAATAATAATAATAATAATAATAATAATAAAATTAATTTAATTTTACAAAAAGAAAGAATAATTCATTTTTAACCGTGGGCCGTTTATGGCCCACACGGCCTGAACGGATTCTTTCAACCGTGGGCCACCCGTGACCCACGCGGCCTGAATGTATTTGTTTTTTAAATCTATGGGTCGTTTATGACCCACACGGCCTGAACGGATTATTCTAAAATCGTGGGTCATAAGTGACCCATACGGCTTGAAGGGACTTTTTATCCGCGGGTCACCCGTGGCCCACATGGCCTGAATGGACTTTTTAAACCGTGGGTCATTTATGTGCCACGTGGCCTGATCAGATAAGTAGAATGAAAATAGTTCGAAATGATTAAATAAAAGAAACATTTATTATTATTATTATTATTTATTATATTTTTCATTCGTTAAATCACTAAGTAATTGGCTTAACGAGTTAGCCTAATGTCGTATGGACTATAAGTAAAAGCATGATCATCCCCTTTAATGTGTTACTACTATGTGTATGTGTGTGTGTGTGTGTGTGTGTGTATGCGTGCATCTGTGAATGTACTTAAAGCGTCCTATTAGATATCTACACACATATACGCGCATACATTCTTGATAATTTAGTTTTTATTAGCTAAGTAATTATATCGATAGTTTACTTACTAGGAAGCATCATTTATTTATTTTTAGGATTAGAAGCATTAGTATTATAGGAAGAAAAAAAGAAGTAACGATGGTTATAGATATATACAGGGTGGTACAAATGTTCACGAACATTTTGAAATACTTTTGTTGTTTTGTAATACGTAGGAAAAAATGACCGAAAGAAAAATAAAAAAGAAAAAAGAAGAAAATAATAATAATAATAATAATAATAATAATAATAATAATAATAATGAAAAAAAAGACATAATTAGTTTAGAAATTGAATCATTAATTTGTTTATGAATCTTCATTCGTAAGATTATCTCAATGTTACTTTTATATATCGGATAATAAATAAATTTTTCTTGATGATAAAGAAAATGTAATTTTAATAAATTTATAAATGATAAAGAAAAAGAGATATATTTTTTTTTAATAATAACGATAAAGAAATCAATGTTTTAATAATAGATAAGAAAATATAAATTTTGTTTATTATTAAAGAAAAAGAAATCTTTTTTTTTTAAAATAAGAAACAAACAGAAGTAAATTTTTTAATGATATATTAGAAATTGATAACGAAAAGAATAAATTTTTTAATAACAAATATGAAGAAATAAATATTTTTAATAACAAATAAAAAAAATATTAATTTTTTATTGTTTAGACAACCATAATCGTCATATTGAAACATGATCTTATTAAAATATTTATTCTTTTACGATAAATAGATAATAATAATAGATTATTTTAATTTTGATAGATCAATTTGGATTCGAATAAATTTAATATATCGATCGTATATCATCATTTCAATTAATTATCTGTAAAAATATGTATTAGTAAAATAAAATGGATCATATACATGAAAAGATAACATATAGATCATTACAATTTCGATGGATCAATTTATATTCGAATAAATCTTTTATATTGATCGTTACGTAGTCAATCATTTAAAAATTTATTACTATTGAATGATTCTTTTTTACACTTAATAAATAAATTAATAAATTAATAAATAAATAAAAGGATCATTATATTATCTATAGATCATTTCTCATGAATAAGATAATGTAAGTACCTATAGATCATTACTTTTGATGGATCAATTTACTTACATGAATAAATTTGTTATCTTATTAGAAAAATTAAAGATGAGATTATATAATAATAATAATAATAATAATAATAATAATAATAATAATAATAATAATAATTTAGTTAATTATTAAACATAAAAGTAAATAATTATTATATATTCAACTTAATGTCTAATATGAACAATTTATTTTTAATAATAAATATAATTAATAATTGTAATGATACTTGTAATTAATTAGAAAAATAAATTTTTATTATGTCTATTATAAATAAAAAAAAAACAAAAATTATAAAATTACCTGATCATACGTCGTTGTGAATTGATTCTTTCCAAATAGTTATTTATATATTAAAAAATCAACGAATAACAAATAATAGATTATAATTACATACTTATATATGTATTACGCATTTGTACACACACATACGAATAACACATAACATATAAATAATAGATTATTCGTACATATTTTTGTATAATTACGCATCCACACAAACATATACTTTTTACACATAAAAAAAGATATTGAAATATAAAAAGAAATCAATTTTCAAAATATTTATTAATATAAAACACACATATGAGAAAAAACAGATCACACACACATACACAGTTCTTATAAATAAATAAATAAAAAAAGAAAAAAAAAAGAAATCATAAAATTAATCTCACATAATTAATTATTAATCTTTTCAAAACATTTATTAATATAGAATACACATATGATAGAAAACAGATCACACACACACACACACACACGCTTCTTATAAATAAAAAAGAAAAAAGATAAATCATAAAATTAATCATACATAATTAATTATTAATCCTTTCGAAATATTTACTAATATAAAACATACATATAATAAAAAATAGATCACACACACACACACACACACACACATACACAGACACACAGAAATAAAAACTTTTATCAACATATATAAATAAATGTTCAAGGAAAATCTTTAGAATCGAGCGTTGATTTCATCCGATCATTCCCTCTCTCTTTCTCTCTCCTTTAGATCGATCGATAAGGAGAGTGAGAGGGAGATAGAGTGTCTGTGAGAAGGAGAGAGATAGAGAGAGAAAGATAGAGAAAGAGAGAGGGTAAAGAGGCGCGTCGCGGCGCGATAAGCACGATGAGCGTGGCGCGAAAAGGGACTAACCCGCGTGCACCCGTCCGTCTTCGTTCGGATCGCGTGCCGTTCTCTTCCGTAAGATAAAATAAGAGAGAAGATAAAAGAACACCGAACAATACGAAACAGAGAGAGAGAGAGAGAGAGAGAGAGAGAGAGAGAGAGAGAGAGAATAAAATCGGGAAGGTTTCGTGCGCGGCGCATCTTTCACTCGTCGAGATAACAAAGTTTAATATTACGAGGAGATTTTGAAACCTGTGGAATTTCTGGAAGCAAAGAAAAGTCGTTTCGGTTCGATAGTAATGTGGCAGTATATATATATATATATATATAAAGAGAGAGAGAAAGGAAAGAAAAAAAAAATTAGAAAGGGAAGAGAGAAAAAGAAAGAAGAAGAAGAAAGAAAGAAAGAAAGAAAGAAAGCAAGAACTAAAAAAAAAAAAAAAGAAAAAAGAAAAGAAAAGAAAAGAAATCGACATAACGCGAATTCGGCGGATTCTTTCCTTCTCTTTTTATCTTCTTTCTATCTCTCCTTCTCTCTCTCTCTCTCTTTCTCTTTCTTCAAAAAGGAAGAAAGAAAGAAAGAGAGAGAGAGAGAGAGAGAGAGAAAATCACACGACGGACGCTTCCGTCGCGGCGTCGTCGTTCGGTTGGGTTCGGCACAGTTACGGCCATTCCACGGCCATGCCTAGCGGCGCTCGATGTATGGTCACGCCCCTTAGCGGCGTTTCGAACCAATGGAGTAAGACTCGTCATCGGTACGGCGATCACCGCGGGAGCTGTATAGGCGTGTCTAACTACGGCTCCTGGGCGTGGTTAACGTATAGGAGTGGGTCGAACGAGTTAGGTAGGGTAGAATAGTGGGGGGGTTCAGGGAGGGGGAGAGATAGAGAGTGGGGATGAACTCGAACGACGGCGGCTGCGGCGCAGGCGGCGCAACCGGCGGCGCAGGTGCAGCGCCGCGCCAGTTTGCTGGCGAACTCGAGCGAAGTTGCGAGCGTGCTCGGGCTAGACGCCGCCGTCTAGACGCGACGCGACGCGCTCCGAACCACCTTCGGGCTTACCTATTACTACTACTACTACTAGTATTAATAGTAGTCTAGTACTACATATTACTGGTACTACTAATACGAGAAGAGAATAATTTGCCATTAATTGTTATTATAAAATAATAATTACATAATAATAATAATAATATTAATAGTAATAATTCTTATTATTATTATTATTATTATTTTCTATCGTCGTCATCATTATCATCATTGTTATTATTATTATTATTATTATTATCGTCATTATTAATTATTATTAGATATTATTATTATTATTATTATAATTATTATTATTATTATTATTATTGATAATAATAATGTGGCGTTGAGTCCTCAATAAAATACGTGGGAAGACGTAAATATACGTATGAAATTGATTAGAAATGATATTTTTTAACACGTGAATGTGTTGGTTTGATAAGGGTAGGATAAAGGGTGCTACCAAGGATATTGTATTTGTTCATCGATTAATGAGGATTGTGGTGTGATATGATCGGGGTTATGGTCGATGGTATTATGGTCGAGAATCGACCGGAACTCGTAGTTATTGTCGCCATGATCGTCGGTAAATCGGTATCGTCGTTCTTGTCCTGGACAAGATCATAGTGTGAGCGCTGTTATGCCTCGTCGTTTGGTGAATCGTCGACCGGAGAAAGCAGAAGAAGCAGAAGACGAAGAAGAAGAAGAAGAAGAAGAAGAAGAAGAAGAAGAAGAAGAAGAAGAAGAAGAAGAAGAAGAAGATAAAAAAAAGAAGAGATAGACGGATCATTAAAGCGTGATAATTCAAAGGTGAAAGGTTAACTAAGGTGCGTGATAAAGAAATCGATCGGTGAATCACAAAGAATCTTTCCTTTGGTTTGGTGAAGATCGAAGAGGTACGAAACTTTGCTGTAGACGATATAGTAGAGAGAGAAAGAGAGAGAGAGAGAGAGAGAGAGAGAGAAAAGACAGAGACAAAAAACAACCAGAAAAAAGAAAAACAAGAACAAGAAGAAAGAAAAAAACAAAGCAAGAAAGAAAGCAAGAAAGAAAGAAAGAAAAAAAAAAAGAAGAAGTCACGGCCGCGGGGGTGGCCAATAGTGTGAGAGTGCGATTTAACGCTCGTTGGGATTTTACCGCAGTAAAAGTGGGTGCACTGGGGCCCTCGGGACCGTTCGGCCGGTACGGGCCCGTCGAAGGTGGGCCTGCTGGTGCTGGTGCTGGTGCTGGTGGTGGTGGTGGAGGTGCTGGAGGTGCTGGTGGGCCTGTCGAGGGAGCGGTGGCAGGGGTGGCCGCTGTCGCGGCTGGGGAGGTGGAGGGCTACGGGAGCGCCGGTGGCGGTGGCGGTGGGCTGGGAGGGGGACCCGGGGGGGTTGGTACCCCCCGGATAAGGCTCGGCGGCTCTTGCTGCACGCGCCTTTCCGTCACCCAGGCTTGTAGCATAGGTAAGAGAAAACCAAACCCAATCAACTAACCCACCCAATCAACCCTCCATACCTTTTTTCTTTCTTCTTCTCGATCTTGTTCTTTTTGATACTTTCGATCACTTTTTATCTATTAAGATTTTTTTTTTCTTTAAATCTATTCTTTTTTTCGTTCGTTCGTTTCTTTCTTTTTTTTCAATGTTTTTAATTTTCCTCTTTGAACTTCTCGTCGATCGATCAACTGGAATATTATTATTAGCTTACGTTTATGCATTAACGCGAGAATTCGATGCAACGACGGTTCTTTCTTTCTTCTTTTTTCTGTATTTTTTTCTTGCTTATTTTTCTCATCGGTTATGAAAACGTATTACTAAATGCAACGCGCGCTCCATTGCGCTTCCTCTCTTCCTTTCTCTCTTTCTTTTTTTTTTATTTATTTATTTTTCATTCGGGAAATCAAGTTGCGAACGAAATGCGACATGTATGCAACGCGGACGCAAGCACTGTTTGTTTCGCGTTTTTGTTTTTCGTTTGGAAATTCAGACGCTACTAGTAATATGACGTGTATGCAACGCGGATGCAACCCCTCTGTTTGTTTCCTTTTTTTTTGATCTTTTGTTCAGAAATTCAGACGCGACCGCAACGAAACGTGAATGCAACTCATAAGTAACCTCTGTTTACGTTTTTATTTTTTATTCTGATATTCAGATGCAACCGAAATGCAACGTGAATGCAATTCAGATGCAACCCCTCTTTACGTTTTTATTTTTTATTCATAAATTCAGACGCAACCAAAATATAACGCGAATGCAATTCAGAAGCAACCCTCTGTTTTATTTTTTATTTTTTATTCATAAATTCAGACACAAGCGAAATGCAACGCGAATCCAACTCAGATGCAACTTCTGTTTTCGTTTTTATTTTTTATTTATAAATTCAGACGCAACCGAAATGCAACGCGAATGCAATTCAGATGCAACCCCTGTTTTCGTTTTTCATTTTTTATTCATAAATTCAAACGCAACAGGAATGCAGCGATGTCGCAACGCGGACGCAAACCCTCTTTTATTTTTTATTTCTTATTAACAAATTTATTTTTCGTTTTTAGAAATTCAGATGATACTTTGTCTTACTGTTATTGTTATCGTCATTATTATTATTTTTAATTTTTAATTCTTTAGTTTATTTTTCTCGACTCACGAACTCAATCCATAAGAAATTTAAGTCGTTTAATTTTCATGATCATTTTTTAATAACAAATCAATAAGCAATAATTTTTATATTTTTGAACTGTTTTTACTAATGATTCGAAAACGATTGATTTTTTTTTTTACTGATATTATTATTACTATTATTAAATGATGAACGCTAATCTAAGCCGTATGCAAATCGGACGTCCTGCGGTTTCCAATTTTTTCTTTATTTTTTTTTTATATATTTATTACTATTCTTTCTTTATCTTTTTTTTTCTCTTCTTTCTGTTCGTTTTCAACGACGAATATCATTATCCACGATTTCTTTCTTATTTTATTTTACTATCTTTTTTATTTTATTTTATTCTTTTTTCCATTGAATAAATTAGATGCACATCGTCTGTCTTCATACATACGCACACACACACACACATATTTAATAATTTCACAACAAATGCAGACGCAAGACGTTCTTTATTTTTCTCGATCGTTTCTTTTTTCGTTTCTATTTGATATTCACCGATCAATCAAAAAGCAAACTCGGAACTTAAATTAAACGGCACTCTACTCGTTGTCAATATTTTTCAATAACAAATAAAGATTCAATTTCATTTTAATTTTTATATTCTTTCCTTTGCATTATTTTCCTTCAAAAAAAAAAAAAAAAATAAAAAAATAAAAAAGAAAAAGGAAAAAAGAGGAAGAACCTGAAACATTCAACCCCTTCTCCATTTAAATATTTTACAATAATGAACGTGATCGCGATCACTGATCATTTTTTTTAGCTCGACATTATTTTTATCTCTCTCTGTATAAAAAAAAAAAAAATAAAGAAAGAAAAATGGAATGAAAAGAGAAAAATAGGAGGAAGAAGTAAAAAGAAAGAAAGAAAGAAAGAAAAAAATATGCAACCCAGACGCAATCCGAACTTAATCCTCTTTTTATCTTACGAATAATTTTCCATCGACAACAAGTTTGCCGTCGGCGACGACGTTCGAACAAAACGTCCTCGCTGATATCCTTGAAAAATTTTTTTAATGAACGAAAACTATACGAAGAAATAAATAAAGCAAATTTTTTAATCGATCGTTAATTAATAAAACTTGTTAATCATTACGTTACGTTAAGCGACGATTGCAAAGAATAAAAAAAAAAAGAAACAAAAAGAAAGACACACAAAGGACAAAGAAAAATTAATATTAACAAATCGAAAATGAAAATCTTGAAATTTGCGATTTCTAATCGACAAAGAAACGATTGGAACGTTTTACGAATGATAATTGACAATGAAATGATTAGAACGTTTTACGAATTCTAATCGACAGCGAAACGATCGCTACGTTTTATGGATTTAATTGTTAAAGAAATGATTAGAATTAATTTTAATGATTAGATCGATTATTAATTATCCGATTAATATTTGATAAACGATTCGATAACGTGGACAGATGTCATTGTTTTATTTTCTTTCTTTTTTTTTTGATTTATTTTTTTTTCTTCTTCTCCTCTTTTTCTTTTTCTTTTTCTTTTTCTTTTTCTTTTGGGAGGGTGCGAAGAAGATCACCAAAAAATGGCGATCGTCGACGACTCGACGAGAAAATCAGATTAACGAATCCGTTTTATGGCAGGAAGCGAGTCCGACGCGTGTCGGACTAATCCTAATCCTAATCTGGTTTAGATCATACCAATTCTCCCTTCTATCGGGTATTTCTTTCTCTCTCTCTCTCTCTCGTCGTATATTTTTTTTCCTTTCTTTCTTTCTTTCTTTTTTTTTTTCTATTCTTTCTTCTCGCCTTTCGATAATTTTTTTCTTCTTCATTTTATAATTGCTTTATTATATAATTTGATTTATTTATTCATCGTCATTTTTGTATTTTCTCATTTCTCATTTCTTACTGTTTCTTCTTTCCTTTCGATCATTTCTTTCTTTCTTTCTTTTTTTTTTTCATTGCATTTTATTTACTTATTTTATTTATTATCTTAATTTCATTTGCATTTTCATTTTTGTACTATCTTTTCTTCTTTCTTTTTTTTTTAAATGGAATTTTTAATACTCATCGAAATCATTCATCGAGATTTTCTATGTGATTTATTTCATACACACACATACATTCTTTTTTATTTATTTTCTTATTTTTTATGCGATCCGTAGAAAATTTTTAATAATGATCGAAATCATCGATCCATAGGATTTCGTTTTTATTTTCATTTTTTACTGTTCTTTATTTTCGTGTAAATTTTTATAATTGTGGAGAACAATGATTTAGACTTTTTTGATGTGATTTATTTTATTTTTATATATATATATATATTGTTTATTTTATTTTTTATGTGATTCAAGATTCATTAAAAAGTTTTTAATAATCATCGAGGCATTGTTACATGGATTTTGCTATTTATTTATTTATTAATTTATTTATTAATTTATTTATTAATTTTTCTTTTTTATGTAATTTTTATATTCATTGAAGTCATTGATCGAGATATTCTATGTGATTTATTTTATGTTTGCATATATGTATATATACTTTCTTTTTATTTCTTTTTTTAATTTTTAATATAATTTGTAGATTATTTTTAACAAACGTTTAAATAATTGATTAAGATTTATTGTGAGAAATGAACGATGAATTTTTTATTTTTGTAAATTTTTTTATAATAAACATTATTAACGATCATTTAGATCAATCAATCAAAATTTCATACGATTATATTTACATTAAATTTATACAAAATTGTTGACAGTCATCATGATCATTGATCTAGATTTTTTCTCTTCAAATGAGAGATTCATGACAAATTGTATTTTCCATTTAAAAGAAAAAAAAAAATTATATATATATATACTTTACAATTCCACTTACAAAACTTCGTACAATCGCATAGATCCTAGATCACAAAATTTTCTATGATTTTACTCTCCTTTTCTATTATATATTTATCATTTTCATTCGATTTATATAAAAGTAGTTTAATAATTAACTACGATCATTGATCCAAAATTTTTTTGTTTTCGTTCATCCGTTTTTTTTTTTAAATCCAACTCGCATATAAAAACAATTGTTAATAACCGTATCTAGATCATAGATCGAGATTTTCCTTGTAATTTTTTGTAGGCTTTTCCTCTTTTTTTTTTTTTTTTCATCGAACCTGTAATTACATAGAGTGTCTCGTTTCAAACGATCTATCATCATATATTTTCTTTGTTGTCGGTTTTGTAAAAAAAAAAAGAAATATAGAAAAGTAAAAGAAAAAGAAAAAGAAAGAGTTTAAAACAAAAGTTTCTAGAATTCTAGGAGGGAAATAGAAAAAAAATTATATAATTTATATGTTACAGCTATTTCGATCGTAAAGAACATTATTGCGATTGGACAGTTACATTAAACCTTTAAAACGCCATAGCTTGATGAAATATCGATTAAAGAGTACGATGTAAGTACTCGTTGCATTCGTATTGACATTATCTACAACTTTTGTTCAGCTTGAAATATCGATTTCCATTCAAAAAAAAAAAAAAAGAAAAAAGAAAAAAGAAAAGAAAAGAAAAGAAGAAAAATTATTACGACTTGAGTATCTCGACAATAACGCCATCTGCGAAATAGTTAAGAAAAATGAGACGTTACACCCAATCTAAGAAATCTAATATAATTTCGTTCAAAAATATGTCTTTTTTTTTTTTTTTTTTTAAATAAAATCGATAGGACCGTAACTGAAGATACCCGTTAGCGTTCAGACGAAAATGAATCACCTGATATTTATCGATCGTTCGTAAAATTTAATAAAAATCTCGATAGAAATGAATGGAACAGAATTATAGAATGAAACAACAAGTAATGACGAATAATAAAATTATATTAGAAAAATAAATCGAAATAATTCGACAGAAAGTAAATTAAAGGGAAAATAGCACGATCGATGATTGAAGAAAGGGAGGAGAAAAGGATATTAGAAAAGAATAAGTAAGAAAAATAAATTAATAGGAAATAAAGGTGAAAAAGGAAAAAAAGAAAAAGAAAAATTTAATGAAAAAAGGGAAAGAAAAAAGAACAAGGAAAATTTTTCTTGGTAACAACGCTTGTAAAATCTCTTTCTGGAGTGTCCTTGGGTCTCTATCACCTCATTCTCAACGCCCTCGTCGAGACCTCTCACGAGGGATGAGATGCGCAAGGTCAGATCTTAAGGGTGGGAGGAGGGTTGCTAGGTTGACAAACCTTTCCAGGGGAGAGGGACTCCGCCCATTGGTGGAAACCGCGAAAAAAGGACAGATAGAGAAACGAAGAGAGAAAGAGAGAGAGAGAGAGAATACACCGGAGGGTTTAGCGATGGCGATCAAAGCAAAAAGAGAGACAGAGACAGAAAGACAGAGAGAGAGAGAGAGAGAGAGAGAGAGAGAAAGAGAAGTATAGTGAAAGAGGGAAACGTGAAAGGGCAATCTCGTTTCTCGAATGTTAATTAACAATGAATAGTAATTATTGGTTCGCCAAAATCAAGCTCAAATTTTGTCGAGAAAAAAGAAAAGAAAAAGGAAGAATGAACAAAAAGAAATTTATTGGGAAGTAAAGGAGAAAAGAGGTAAAAATAAAAAAAAAAAAAAAAAAGAAAAAGATAATAAAAAAGGGAGATGGGATTTTGAGTTTTGGATATTAGAAATTAAATCGATTTATTTGTTTTCTCTTTCCTTGTTTTTTTGAAGTAATTTTCCATTTCTCATTATACGGTGTACAGATATTTACCAATTATCGATCGTTGAAAGTGACGAAGTTCAAATTTTATGAAACGGAAAGAAAAGAAAAGAAAAAGATTAATTTAATTAAATTTTAATACAAAATTAAAAAAAAAGGAAATTAGTTTAATCTCATTTTATCTTGTTCTGAAACGATTTGTTCATTTTATCGTAATAATAAATATTAATTATTGCTTTTGTTCGAAACGATGCTGCAGTTTTGTCAAAGAGTATTCTTAACAAATTATCAAACGTTCTATTCTGACATTAGAAATAAATCTGCATTTGTTTATTTATTCTCTTTCTCTCTTCTCTGTGAGTAATGTTTTTTTCTTTTTTTTTTGTTTACGATAACAACAAACACAAATTATTGGTCGTTCAAAATGAAGGACGATTTTTCTCGAAAAAGAAAAAAGAAAAAAAAGAAGGGCAAACAATTTATTAACAAATCAAAATCAATCTCCATCTTGATATTAGAAAGAAATAGTAGATTAGTATAGATTAGATTCCCTTCTGTAATCTTTCCTACGTTACATCTATCTCCTTTTAATTCTAATAATTATTAATCTATATCTATCTCTTTTTAAATAATTGTATTCGTCTTTTCTTTATCTTTTTCCTTTCTTTCTTTCTTTTTTTTTTTTTCTTTATCAAAGATCATGTTATAACACGTGACTACCAAAGACAGATGCTTTTTATGGTCGTGATTAGATTAGGATCGTGGTAATTATAGTGTTACGACGAAGTGTTTATTCTTTTCGAATAATTTCTTTCCGGTGTTGGTAACTTTAAATGATTTAAGTGATTTAAGTGATTTAATACCATTTTTCTTTCTTTCACTCTTTCTTTCCTTTTTCTCTCCTCTTTTTTTTTTTCTTTTTTCAATTAGACAAACACTATCAAAGAGAGATCTGATTAATTTAATTATGATAACGCGATTGAAAAAGAGATTAGAACTAATAATAATAAATATATGGACATCATTCATCATTATGTATGTTAATAATGTTAAGTGATTAAATTATTAAGACAATTATCGATTTTATTTTAATTTTTTCTAGATAAACAGATAGCATTGAAGGATCTAATTAATTTTAATTATTCGTAATAATATTAATAATAATGATTTAATAAAAATAATTCGTGGAATTAATTAATAAATAATCGATGATGGTGACTTCAATTGATTTTTTTTTCTTCTTTTATTAATAAAAAAAAAAAAGAAAAAACAGGAAGAACATTATCTAATCGATTCAATAATTCTGATAATACGATGCAAATGATTCGATGAATTAGTTAAGAACTAATATAAGTTGATTAGATAAAAATTATTCTTATCGAGTAATTCATTTAATTATATGTATACGTTCTCTAATGCATATTAATTAAGTATGTAAAAAAAAATATATATATATATATAAAATAACTGGATGTATCGAGCCACAGGTGCCATTTTATTTATTCTTGTTTGTTCCAGTTATTTTTTCTAAAATGAATAGAAGAAGATAAGAAAAAGAAAAATAAGCGCATATAGGAGTTTAAATGAGTCGATCGTAAATCGATAAATTGTTCGAGTTTGTGCCATATATTTTTTGTTATATATATCTATATCAATCTTTTTATTTTCTTAATTTTCTTTTTTTTTTTTTTGGTTTGATCTACTTATTTTTCTCGAGTCTAAAGAAATTGTTATAACAATTCAAATGAATTTATATCTCCGATATAGTAAATCTAATCGAGTAAAATATATATGTAAAAGTATATAACAGATTTATGGACGCCATTTTATTTATTTTTCTCTATTTTAGTTACTTTTTTACAGTACAAATAAATGAAAAAATGAAAATTACTAAATAAGAATTTAAATAAGAATTTATACATTTCCAATCGTAAATCATTTAAATATGTGCCATTTTTATTTTTATATATATATTTTTAATATATATATCTTTTTATATATATATATACATATATTTTAATATATTTATTTATATTTATATTTATAATATATACATTTTTTTTTATTTTAGATTATTTTATTTACTTTTTATACAGTCGATAGAAAAAAAAAGAGAAAGAAATATGACACGATCGTACGACAGGTGCGCCATGTCTTTTAAAAAAAAAAGGAAAGAAAAAGACAAAAAAAAAGTAACTAGAAAAACCGAAACGATAGAAATGACATTTCTCCGATCGTAAACATAATCGAGTATGATGTATCATATTGTTTACATATAGATATCACTTTGGCATACATACATACATACATACATACATACATACATATATACATACATACATATATATATATATATATATATATATATATATATATATATATATTACATGTATATATCTATCTTGCTATACATAATCCGAACGAACGGTATTAATGTTTGAAACTAATCGATAATTCCTCGTGCTAAATATATAGATAAAATGCATTATAGAAAGCAAGAGACGTCCGTTTGAAAGCGTTATTTGTTTTTCGTCGTTCATTGACTTGAAATGGGAAAGGATATATATATATATAGTTACATATATATATATATATGTGCACGTGTGTGCATATATATATATATATATATATATATATATGTGCGTTGATATAAATATACGTGGGTATGTCTATGTTTGTGTATAAATATCGTTTGATATTCGTGGAGTTTGTTTTAACTCGAATATTTATTGATGGAATAAATAATCGTTGGAAAATTTTCGACGTGATAACTAGATTCGAAAATTTTATGGAAACTACTTTTTTTCTGTTATTTCGGTGTAAATGATATTTTAAATATATATATATATATATATATATATATATATATATATATATATATATATAGTAACACAGACAAGTATGAAATATATTTAAGTGTTTTCGAAATATTGAATATATTTAAATGGGATGATAATTATATTCGGTTCGGTCGTTTTGATTTTCTTTCTTTCTTTTTTTTTCTTTCTTTTTTCCACGATCGATAAGAATTTTAAATGGGTTAACGTCCGAAAGTGGAAAAATGAATTATTTAAAAACGTTGAGAATAAATTTGTTTTGTGATAATTATTCAATTCGGATCGACCTTTAAGATTTTGTTTTTTCTTTCTTTCTTTTCATTTTTTTTTAGTCGAAAATTTTTTCCTTTTTCTTTTCTTTTCTTTCTCTTTTTTTTTTTTTTTTTTTAATTATCGATAAGTATTCAAATAGGCTAATAAGCGAGCGAAAAAATAAATTATTTAAAAGTATTGAGAATATGTTTTTTGTGTTATAATTATTCGATTTGGATCGGCCATTTTGTACGTTTTTGACAATAAAATTTTTCGTTTCTTGTCTGTCTTTCGTTTTTATACAATTCATATATATATATATAATTCTGATTGGCTATTGTAATTTTTTTGATCGTTGAATATCCTTTTTCTTTATCAAAGAAAACAATAAATAAATAAAAAAGAAATAAAAGATAAAGACTTGAGAAATCCAATGTATAAAACGAAAAAAGTATAAAACTGAACACAAATCGAGATTGAATTTCAACGTATAATCCGCCATATTGAATAAAACAAAATTTTTTACTTTTTTCGATCGAAATGAAGGAAAAAAAAATAAGAGGTTAAGTAATCCAATCTATAAAAAAAAAGAAAATGTACAAAACTGAACAACAATTAATTAAACAAATTTTTTTTTTTCTTTTAATCAAAAGGAAAGAAAAAAATGAGCACTAAAATGTTCAATCTATGACGTAACGCGTGAATTTTCTTTTGAGAAGCAGGAAGACGAGGTCTGGCGATGCTCCTGTCATGTGCAGGATGCGAGAAACCGATACTGGATCAGTACATGCTCAACGTTTTGGATCGAGTATGGCATGCCCAGTGTGTTCGCTGTTTCGATTGCGGATCCGCGTTACAGGACAAGTGTTACTCCAGGGAAGCAAAACTTTTCTGCAGGGAAGACTTCTTCAAGTGAGTTCAAATTTGTCATCATCGTTTTACAAATTTTACCTTCGTTTTGAATTTTGTGTTTTTTTTTTTAATGATAATGAGAACCACTGGGGGCTTCTTCGAGCAAGATTCAATTATTTAGATTTGGGTTTAAAGGTCTCATCGTTTCGAAATCTTTTTTTTTTTTTCGTATGATAATGAGAACCACTGGGAACTTGTTCGAGTAGGGTTCAATTTCATTTCATTGATTAAAAATCTTTGAGTAAATTATTTTATTTCGTTGAAAATGTTGAATTTGTTGTTGATGATAATAAAAAAGAAAGCATTGAGGATTTTTACGAATATGGTTCTCAATTTGATTTCGTTTCCTTTTTTTTTTTTTTTTTAAATTTTATGACATTGAATTTTTTCTTTTGACGATAATGAAAACTACTGGGAATTTTTTTGCGAATAAATTCAATTTCGAGTTTCGTTAGAAATTTTGAATTTTGTTTCCTCTTTTTGTACGATAATGAGAATCATTAAAGACACTTTTTCGAGTAAATTCAATTTTGTTTCTTTTAAAATTTTGGATTTATTTTCGACGATAATGAGAATCACTGGAAGACTTATTCGAGTTTATTCAATTTTGTTTCGTTTAAAATTTTGAATTGTTCCTTTTTTTCTTACGGTAATGAAAACCACCAAGGAGACTTTTTCAAGTAAATTCAATTTCGTTTCGTTTAAAATTTTGAATTTAGTTTTCATGATAATGAGAATAACTTGGGACTTATTCGAGTAAATTCAATTTCGTTTCGTTTTAAATTTCGAATTTATTATTGAAGACAATGAGAATCACTGTGGACTTATTCGAATAAGGTTCCATTTCACCACTTATCAATCCATAATCTATTTAATATTCGATTTGTAATAAATTTCTATCAATTATTACGAATATACAAGAGCGAGTCGAAATTATTTCTAGATAGGTTCAAAAAACGATATTTAAATTGTATTAAAAAATCAATTAATCCATTTCGAAAATAAATTTAGATCAATATTTCTTTGCTATTCCAGATCTCTCAAAAATAACGAGATCTGCTGAAAATCAAAGAATTTATCTGAAACGTTTCGAAAAAGAGTTACCGATTAAAAAAAAAGAAAAAAAAAGAAAAAAAAAGAAGAAAAAAAAATTCAAAACTTTTAACCCTACCATAGTAACTTTCCCCGTCAATCTCTAGTTATTTTCGGCCGACCGTAGTAACTTTGACCCATGCAGTAAAATTTCAACCCACCGAGTAACTTTTGACCCACTCTGTACTTTCTCAATAATAAAAATTGCAAGAAATTTTTACGATTGACGAACATAAATTATTGTTTTTTTTGTCGTCTCTTTCTCTTTCTCTCTCTTTTTTTCTCTTTTTCTTTTTTTTTCGGTGGTATTTACACATACATATAAGAAATACGAGAGTCTCGATGATGCTCCTTCTCTTTATTTTCTCTCTCTCTCTCTCTCTCTCTTTCTCTCTTTATCTCTCTTTCTTTCTTTCTCTCTCTCTCTCTCTCTCTCTCTCTTTTTTTCCACGCCTCACCTTTTTGCCGATCAAGGCACGAACCGCAAGGAACGATCGGTATTCGTGGCTCCCTTTTTATGTCTCCGAGACACCGTTCGTGGCAGTCCGTATCGAGAAAAAGGCGTTTCGTGACGAACAGGAAGGAATCCTTGACATTTTCTCACATAGCTCGGCCAATACGCAGGCGCCATTTCGCTCGACTTCGTCGACTGGAATTAAAATTAATATCAAAATTGTATGCGGTTGCTACGATAGTAAAATTTCGTTTGGTATTTTCATTGAAAAATTTTTCCATCGCTATATTATTCCTACATGCCGTCTTCTTTTCTTTTTTGTTTTTCTTTTTCAGTTTCTCTCTTTTCTTTTTTTTGCTTTTTCTTTTCTTTTCTTTTCTTTTCTTAAATGTCTTTCGATCATCTTCAAAATGGCGTACATTTTCTTAGATGATTTTTTTTTATTTTATTTTGTTTTTTTTTTTTTACGTTAAAAAATCAACGAAATAATCCGATTGATCTAAAAAAAAAAAAGAAATTTTTTTTTTTTTTTGTATAAACGGAAGATTTTGGTAGAACGTGATATTTAATTTTTTAAAAATTCGACGATTATTTTCGAAATATTGTCAATTTTTTTTGGATAAATTTTCTTCGATTAAAAAATAAACAAAAGCTGGCCGAGGCTAGCTCATAAAAAATTTACAGAAAATTTCAGAATGGTTTTATATTATTTTATATAACAATTCGAACGAAATGAAAGTCTATATCAAAATGGCGTCCACAGTTGGTCCAATCTTAACAAATTAATTTTAATTTTATAGCTCTAATTCTAATTTTTTAATTATAGTTAGATACGATACTTTAACTCTAATTCCCATTCTAATTCTATTTCTAATTCTAGTTCTAATTGCTAACTCTGACTCATTATCTTTGGCTTTAATTTTATCTCTAACTCTAACTTTAATTATCTAACACAAAATCAAACTCTAATTTTAATTTTATAACTCTAACAGTTTTTCTCTAACAGTCTCTATTACTCTGATTCTAACTGGAATCTTTTTAATTCTAATTTTAATTCTAATTTTAATTTTGATTCTAATTCATTTAAATCGTAATCCTCTAAAACTATAAATCTAATTCTAATAATATCTAATACTCGATTGTGAAACTGTGAATATTTTTTATTGTATTTCTAACTCGAAACTTTATAATTCTAATCTTAATTCTAATTCTAATTTTAACTCTAATTCATTTGATTCCGATAGTAACACTCTAACTCTAATCCTAATTCCTATTGTAAACTTGAAGCATTTTACTCTGATTCTAATTCGAAATTTTATAATTTTAATTCCAATTCTAACTCTAATTTTGACTCTAATTCGTCTAATTCTGACCATAACCCTCTAACTCTAACTCTAATTCTAATTCCGACTATAATTTTAGGTATCCAACTGTTACCCTGATTCTAATTTGAATTTTCTAACTCTAATTCTAATTCTAACTCTAATTCTGTCTTTAATTCATCTAATTCTGATTCTCTAACTGTAACCCTCTAACCGTAATTCTAATTCCGAGTGTAACTCTAAGTACCTCTTACACTAATTCCAATTTGAAGATTCTAATTCTAATTATAATTCTAATATCAACTATAATCCATCTAATCATGACCGGTAATACTCTAAATCTAATCATAATTCCGATTGTAATCGTAAATATTGTTAATCATTTCATTGTAACTCGATAATTTCTAATTTCTAATTTCTAATTTCTAATTCTAATTCTAATTCTAATGTCGAGTTTGATTTTGATATTAATTTTTCATATTAATTTTAATTTTAAAGATCGGCAAATTTTTTGTTCACCACTGTCGGTTATATCATAGGGTTTTTAATCGTTCAAATGCTATGAATAATTACTAGAACTGGAGCTTTTCAAGCTTCGTTTATCCCCTAGGATAAGGTTCTGCGATAACGTCGGTCACAGTTTAAACCTATAAATGTTCTCAGCAATTTCTGATTTTTACATGGTTACACGGTTTTCATTCTTGACGCTTATGATACGGCCGTCGGCGAATTGTGCCGCTTGACAGTTTTCAGTGGTTTTCATTGATACACTGCATCCCGACGCCATTTTTCAGCTCTCTACTAGTTAGATATACTTTTATTATATAATTCCTTTAATACGACCCTTTTAACCCCATTTCACAACAAATTTTTATTTTTTCCTATCATTTTCCTTTCTTTTCCGTACCTTTTTTTTTTTTTTCTCGTAGTATGATAATTATATGTATCTATTGTGCGCGCGAGTGTCACTAATAATACGTGAGTTTTACGATGAAATGGAAATATTCTTTTCTTTCTTTTTTTTCTTTTTTTTTTGGAATACGCGATATTTTTTATTTTCAAATCTATCGATAACAATTTCGGTCTAATTAAATTTTCTCTTTCATTTTTCTTCTTTTTTTTTTATAATAAAACTGTTCAAACATTTAGTTTTTGTCAAAATTAGTTTGAAACGAAGGATTTACGATTTGATTAGTATAAAATTATTACTATCGTTATATACATATATCTATAGGTATAAATAACTTATGACAGTTAATGATAATGTTCGAGAAAAATTAAAAAAAAAAAAAAAAATGATCTATCATGATCCATAAAAAATGATTTAATAAATGTCTGTTTAAATCGAAAAGTACAAATGCGACGTTTCGTATGAGAATACGTGACTTATGAGAATGATTAATAATGATTGAGGAAAATCATTTAAAAAAGAAATAAGCAATGATCTATCATGATCTATAAAAGTATGATTTAATAAATGTTTGTTTACATTGAAAGGTAAAACTACAACGTTTCATATGCGAGTACGTGACTTATGAGAATGATTAATAATGTTTGAGAAAAATCATTAAAAAAAAAAAGAAAGTAATGATCTATCATGATCTATAAAGTATGATTCGGTAAATGTTTAAGTTAAAAATTGTTATTGTAATATTTCATACGTGATTACGTGACTTATAAGAATGATTAATAACGTTTGAGAAAAATCATTAAAAAAACACAAAGCAATGATCTATCATGATCCATAAAAATATAATTCAGTAAATGTTTAAATTAAAGATTATACATGAATATACGTGACTCGCATACAGTACATATAACTTCTAGCGATTTTAAAAATCTTTTTTAATGTTTAAATAAATACAAATATTTCTTTCCAATTCTTTTTTTATAAATTATATTATAATCAAAAATTTATATTTTAAATATGTATTAAACGAAAAAAGAAAAAAAAAAAACGAAAATGAAAAAAAGAAGAAAAATTTTTATACATTTTATTATGTTCATAATTATCATTAAATAAACTTTTATCAAAAATATTTAAAGATAAATACAAAGAAACAGAGGGAGAGAGAGAGAGAGAGAGATAATTTATAGTGATTTCAAAAACTTTTCCTTAATGTTTAATAAAATCCAAATTATCTCTTACGAATTTTTACGTAACTGATATGAATTAAAAATTTATACGAATGATACAATTAAAAATTTATATTTTAATTATCAATTATCAGGTATCAAAATAAACAAAAAAATAAAGAAAAAAAAAAGAGAAAAAAGAAGAAAAATATCTATACATTTTATTACATTCGTCATTGTTATTATATAATATCTTAACAAATATTTAAGAAAATCGAAAGAAGTAATAGTGATTTCCGCCAAGCACCCTTGTCGTTTAACGAAACAAAATTATGAATTCTAACGAATTTCTAAACGATATCAATTAAAAATCTATACGAGTCAATTGAACATTTATACGAACGATGTTATTAAAAATTTACATTTTAACAAAAGAATTAATTAACAGATATTTAATAATAATAATAATAATAATAATAATAATAATAATAATAATAATAATAATAATAATAATAATAATAATAATAAAAAGAGTAGAAGAAAGAAAAATATTCATATGGTTAATTATACTCTTCTAATTCTTGTTATTAAATAAAATATTAGAAAATATTTAAAAAGGGACAGAAAGAGAGATGGATAGAGAGTGACAGAGAGAGAGAGAAAAAGAAAGAGAGAGAGAGAGAGAGAGAGAGACCTTGACATTTGCGGAAGAAATTGGTTTAAAGCGTGAACGCAAGGCCGGATCTCTCTCTCTCTCTCTCTCTCTCTTTCTATCTGTCTATCTTTATCTCTCTCTCTCTCTCTCTCTCTCTCTCTCTCTCTCTCTATATATATATATATATATATATATGTATATGTATGTATGTATATATATATATATATCTTTCTTTCTTTCTCTCAGTGCAAGTCCTCAGCATCAGCAGAGTTTTTTTTAGTATTAAAGAAGGAAAGAGTTCGGTAACAGAAATCGCACTAGGAAAAACTTACCTGGGATTGACTTTAATTAATTGTTGACACGTAACGAAGCGATTGACCCGCTTAAACGCGGACGTTCAGTGTTAAACGACGAAAAACGGTTTACTTTCATGTTGAAAAAGAGAGTTGCTGAGTGGTGAGAGAAAGGGGGAGAGAGAAGAGGAACGAAGTAGTACCGAGGTTCGATACTTTTACGGCCGATTATCGTCACGTTCAGTATAACTCAAGTATATATATATGTACATATATATATATATACATATATATATATATATATTGTGTATGTACATACACAAACATATGTACGTTATTATTTTTATTTTCTCGTAAATCTTTCACATTTTCTTTTTGATTCTTTTGCATTTTTGTTTTCGATCATTTTCCTCTCCGCTTAGTTTTATACGTTTACTTGTTTATTTATTTTATTTATTTATGTGTCCTTTTCTAATTACTTTTTTTTTGTAATTTTTTTTTCTTTTTCTTTTTCTTTTTTTTTTTTTTCTTTACTGCGCTCGTAAAAGTTTTTCCTTTTTAAGCTTTCAACACTTTATATTAATGCATCGTTATGTCTATCTCGTGAATGATTAGGAAATAAATGTTAGTGTCGATGTTAGAATAACTCAATACTTTTATATATATATATATATATATATATATATATATATATATATGTATAAATAATTTTCGTTCATTTTTTTGTTCTTTTTTTTTATTTTCTTTTTACTGTTTTCGTAAACGTTTTTTTCTAAACGTTTATGAGCCTTAAATTAATTATTATTAATTACATTAATGTACATATTACCTCATGAATGAATGATATGTGGAAATTAGGATTAGAATTAGTGTTAGAAGTCAAGTTAGAATTAAACTTAGGAAAATGAAAATAAAAATTAGATTATAAGAGTTAAAGTAATTAATGATAATAATAATAATAATAAAAACAATAATAATAATGAACAAATAATTAAATTTAGCTAATAATTAGATCACAAAATGAGAATAAAAATTTACATATAATTAAAACAAACGTGAGACTCGCTAATAGTGTCCATAGTCCAAGAAAAAGAGTAAATAAATAAATAAATAGAAAGATAAAAAGAAAACGAACGAACGAAACAATAAAAAGAAATAACGAAGAGAAAATAGTCGATTTAGAATTAACAATTACAATAACGTCGTTTTTAGAATTACGTGATAACGATAAAAGTTAAAAAAGAAAAAAAAGAAATCAGAATTAGAAACGCACAGTAGTCTGCGATATGTAGATACAACCTCGAAGAAAAGGCACGAAAAAATAAAAAAGGAGAAGAAGAAGAAGATAACCGGACGTAAAGAGGACGAAAATGAAAGTAAAAAGTAAGAAAACAATTTTTTTAACGAGTGAAAATAAATATGAAAAAAGAGAGAAATATAAAAAAGAGAGAACGATTCAATGGCGCTCTAATTTTATACGAAAAGAAAGGAAAAAATGGTAAAGTAAAAATCTGATAAATTTTTTGTCCTTTTTTTTCGTTTCTTTCCCCTCACTACTTCGACTTCCCCCACTACTCTCCACTCACCCCTTATTTCTCGTAACATCGCGACGAAACTTTTCTTCTTTCGTGACTTCTGGAAGTGATGAACGATCCCCTTTGTGGCTAAGGACCGTATAGACGGAGTGAATAGAGTGTGTGTGAAAGAAAGAGAGAGAGAGAGAGAAGTGTATGGGGGTGGAGGTAAGGGGGGACCCTTTGATACTTATACGAACGAGCGTATAACGAACGTGTTGTGTACTTTACGACTTAGTTTGCATTTTATCCCTATGAAAAATTCATTAGTCTGTTCGAGTGAACGTGCGCATTCGACGTCAGCGCAAAAGATTCGTGTGTATTATATTATATTATTTATTTCTTTTTTTTCCCACGATTTTTCTTTTTTCTTCTTCTTCTTTTCTTTTCTCGTTTGATTTTCTGTTTGATTTTTTCTTTCTTTTTTTTTTTTTGATTCTTTTTTCTCTTTCGGAATCTTCGTCGGATTATTAAACGATGGATCGTGTGATTTTGTGTTTCGTGTGTTTGATTGTTGAACGTATATATTTGTATGTGTGTTTGAGTACACATATATATATATACGTAGATGTATATGTAAGTAAATTTATCGTATTGACAAGTAATCATGAAATTTTCTATCGTAATTTGGAAGGTATTTTTATTACGATTTTATTAAATTCTTTATTTATTGTGATAAATAATTCGATAAATTTATAATGTCAAAATTTATTAATAATAGTATTTGTTATAATAATGTTAATAATAATGTTTCTTAATTGTTAATATTGTCTTGTCGATTTGACTTTTGCTTTTTTTATTTTTCTTTTATTAGATTTTTCGGGTTTCTTTTTTATAGATAATGTCGTTTGAAGAACGATGTATACATTTATGAAAATTATTTATTAATGATATTGTCTTCGTAGAAATGTTTAGTAAATATTTTCATATTTATTTTATTCATTAGTTTCAAATGAAAATTTTATTAAACAATATTATAAGTTAACAATGATATAATAACAATATAATAATATAATAATAATAAAAATGTATAATAATAATAATAATAATAATAATAATAATAATAATAATGATAATGATAATAAATACATAATAATATAATAATTGTAATAAAATAATAACATGCAGAGTTAAGCGTTATAAAATTTGAATGACAAAATTGTTATCTTCTTTTTTTAATTATTTTAAAGAACAATAATGAACAATTTACTCATATATATATATACACTATTAGATAAAATAAATTGTTTAATATTCTTAATAATTAAATAAAATATATAATAAATATAGACAGTAATATTTTTTAAATATTTATTTTATTCACTCAGTAAAATATGATTTAAAGTTATTCGTTGGAATGTACATATGTAGATCCCAGTAGCGACTAAGTAAACAAGATAAATCATTAATGCGTTGAAACAGAAACGTTTTAAAAGAAGAGAAGTGAAGAGAAGAGGAGAGAAGAGAAGAGAAGAAAAGAGACCGCACGAGCAGTGCTAATGCATGCAAGGATTAACGAATATAAGCTCTTTTGCGTGTCACTCTTCTCATATCTTAAAATATAGTCGGTAATGTAGATATCTACTGTATATTAATTTAATACGTTTGTATGATACGTATATACATACATACATACATTATAAGTATACATATTTATTATTAATAACGTTAGAGATATGGTTTGTTTTATTTATGAATGTTATAGTATTTTTATTAATCAATTATTTTATTATTATTGTTATTATTGTTATTGTTATTGTTATTGTTGTTGTTGTTGTTGTTGTTGTTGTTTTATTAAAATGTTGACAATATATTCGTATTTTATGAATTAATTATTATCAATATTAATTCTATTTATACTTTATCTCTCTCTCTCTCTCTCTCTCTCCGTTTTTCTACTTTTTTCTTTTTTTTTCTTGGTTAGTTTTGTTGAAATTAATATAAAAGAATTACGATATGAAATAATAATATAATAATAATAATAATAAAAAGATAATGAAAAATAAGTGAAAAAAATTATTATTTTTCCCATCTCGATAATACAACGATAAAAACAACGCCATCTACAAATGTACATGACTTCGACAATCAATAATTCTCTTTAAAATCGAAATTTGTCTTTAATAATTTTATTTCAACATATCTAAATATATATTCACATAAACATAGAAAACTTTTCAGATCGCTGATATCATTTCTCAATCTCTAAGATCGTACATTGTTTCTCGAACGGCATAACCTATAAAAAAAAACTCAAAAAATCGAGGAAGAAAATATAAAAAAGTAAAAAAAAAAAAGAAAAAGAAAAGAAAGAAAGCAAAAACCATACCGACCAACTCGAGCGAATCCTTTTTTTGTTTCGTAGAAAAAAAAATATATATATAAATGAATAAAAAAAGAATAAAAAATAAATGAAAGAAAAGAAAAGAAGAAAAAAAATAAAAAATAAAAAAGATTCGGAAAGGGCCAGTCTTCTCTGAAAATGACTGTAAGTCTTTCCCCACTTCTTCCCCTTCTCTTCCAACCCTCTTCATCTCTCTCTCTCTCTCTCTCTCTCTCTCTCTCTCTCTCTTTCTTTCTCTTTCACTCTGATATTCTGTAACACCTCCGGGAGGTCCTGGGTATATTGGTCGGTGAAACGGTACGTGCGGTTATGGTAACCGGCTCTACGAGTCGCAGCAAGGTCCTTAAAGGTCGATAATGGCCGGTGGGGTCCCAAAAGGGTCCAAAGGATCAAAAGGGACCGATGATGTGTCCCCGTTTCAGTGAAGCCGCGCCGGTAACACCGGGCTCGTCGTGTCCCCTGCGGTCGATGGCCTGGTATATTTTATATATATATATATATATATATATATATATATGTATGTATGTATATATAATACATATATACTGGTGAAAATTATTACCATAAAATATGGTACAGGTTGCTCCCGAAATCCTGATGAAAACATTATCGTTTGAGACTGTGTCAACCGGAATGAAAGCGAGAAAGAGATGGATAGAAAGAAAGAGAGAAAGAGAAAGAGAGAGAGAGAGAGAGAGAGAGAAAGTTTTGTTAATGACAGTCAATGTATGTCAATTAATGTTATCTTCTCTTTTTTGGCTACGTTTTAGAGTTTTTGTATATATATATGTATGTATATATATATTTTTTTTGGTTTTTCATTCTTCAGTAACTTTTTATATGAAATCTCTCAAATAATTGTACTACTATCATTATTTAAGTTATTATTATTATTAGTACAACTACTACTATTATTAATAATTCTTTTGATATTAATAATTCTTTTATTGTTCGATTATGATATCTGTTGTTTGGTAAGAAAAAGGTTATCTAATTGATCGTTAGCCGTAAAAATGGCCGATTATTGTTCGAGAATTTGTACTATATTTCTATTTTTTTTAATATTTGGTGAGAGAAGGGAGATAGGGGAGGTAGGTGGGTGAAAGTGAGGAATTATCTTTTTTCTCTTTTTTTTTCTTTTGATAACGAAGTTAATAAAAATCGAAGAACGTATTTGTTTTCGTTTGTTATAAAACAAAAATGACGATTAAGAGATGACGATGATTAATATCGAAGTGTATTATACTTATGCGCCATCGAAGAATTTTGTTTTGTTTCTTGGGTTTCTTTTCTCTTCTTTTTTTCTTTCTTTTTTTCGATAAAAAACGAAATGAGGTTAGGTATATTATCTTCGTTCTCGCGTTAGTCATATCATTTTTAATTTTATCTTTGATTTTATTTTCGATTAGGTTCACGTTATTAGGATAGACGTCAAAAAGGAATTTTTTCTTTTTCCGGGAATATTTTTATTCCTTATAATCTCTTTGTTCTTCTCGAGAAAAAATTTTCGATCCGCCATAATAAATGGCGGATTATTTATTTCCTTTTTTTTGCTTTTTTATGTCAACCTAATATCTGCGAGAATAAATTTTTCATTTTGCTTTTCTGTTCTTTTTTTTTCTTTCTTTCTATTTTTTTTTTTTTTCATTCGTGTCTATAAAATAATTGACGAGAGTGAGACAAAACGTCTCGCGGGTTACGATCTCCATGATCACATAAAAAAAATGGCGGATCGTTATAGCAAAACTTCAAGAAAAAAAAATGTTTTCCTCTCTCCATTCTTTTTGTAATCACTGATAAAACAACTGATAAAATATCCTCGATACGTATCGTACACGCCGCTTAAAAAAAATTTCTAAACATTTAATCAAAATGGCGTATCATCGTAACAAAACGTCTGAGACGAAATCTCTTTTGTTCGGGCGCTTATAAAATAATCGACGATAAAAAATTTAACGATATTAATAATAACGTGATAAAAATAGCGTACAACGAGAATTTATATAGAACGTCCTATATATATATATATTTTTTTTTTTTCTCTTCTCTTCCATCTTAGAAAATAATTCCGATAAGAAATAATAAAATATATAATACTTTAACATGATCCATTGAAAAGATCGAGACCGACGATAACAATAACAACAATAATAGCAACAACAAAAATAATAACGACGATAATAATAATAATAACAATAATAATAATAGTAAAGCTGGAAGAACAAGCTTTTCTGGTATCTAAGAACTACTTGAAGTCTATTGTCCTTGTTTTCCCAATGTAGTCTTGGGCAGCATGTTACTCGGCATCCTTCTCACTCATTCTTTCCCTCTCTCTCTCTCTCTCTCTCTCTCTCTCTCTCTCTCTCTCTCTCTCTCTTCTTCATCTTCATCATCTCGAGGAGCCATGCCCGTCGAAACTCGAACGTGGAAACATTATAAATGCGCCGTGACGCCCGCTTCGAGCCGTAGGAGAAGTTTGTTGGGCGTGACGAGGCCGCCACGGTTACTAAGAGAGAGAGAAAGAGAGAGAAAGAGAGAAAGAGAGAGAGAGAGAGAGAGAGAGAGAGAGAGAGAGAGAGAAGTCGATATGTTGTTTCCTTTCTAGGAAGGTCCATCGAGATGCGTTCACGAAGAGGACGTTTTTGCCAGGCACTGCTTTCTTGCGTCATACGTGCCGCAAGAGTGACGAAGGAAAATGCATCAGAGAGAAAGAGAGAGAGAGAGAGAGTGAGAGAGAGAGAGAGAGAGAGAGAGAGAAAGAAAAAAAAATGTCTGAAACGTAAGAGAGCACGAAGTGGATCAATTTTAGGATTAATTGTGATTGATTTTTTTTTTTGGTTGTTGTTGTTGTTGACGTTGTTTTTTTCCCCTTCTTTTGGGATTTGATTTATTTCCTGGTATTTATTGATACCGGTTGGCCGTTCGAAATTTCTTTCGGGAAAGGAATTCCATATCTGGTGAAAAATTTAATTGATGAAAGTTAATCTGTATGTATGTGTATTTATATATCTATGTCTGTATCTCTATGTGTGTGTGTGTGTGAGAGAGAGAGAGAGAGAGAGAGAGAGAGAGAGAGAGAGAGAGAGAGAGAGATAAGAAATTATATGTAGTTTGAAAAGACAAAGTGGACTTGATTCTAGGATTAATTGTGATTGATTTTTCTTTTTTTTTTGTATCCAACTTTGATAACATTTTTGTATATATATATATAGGGTGTCTCATTTGATACGATGCGGATTTACGAATATTTTCGATCGAAAAAGAATTTTTGAAACGTAAGAAAGCACGAAGTGGATCAGTTTTAGGATTAATTGTGATTGATATTTTTTGGTTGTTGTTGTTTCCTTTTTTCTTTTTTTTTATTGTTGATTTTTTTCCCTTCGTTTCGGATTTGATTTATTTCCTCGTATTTATTGATACTGGCTGGATGTTTGAAATTTGTTTCGGGAAAGGAAATCCATAGCTGTTACAAAATTGAACTTACGAAGGATAACGCGTGTGTTTGTGTGTGTGTGGTGTGTGATAAGAATGAGATATTTTTTTCATTTTTTTTTCAACTTTCATACGTAACTAATCGCAAACTATTATAATAATGATAATATTTATTACATAATAAAATTATTGTAAATATGAAAGGAAGAGAGAGAGAGAGAGAGAGAGAGAATGAAAAGAATAGTTTTTTGTTTTTTTTCATAAAAAAGAAAAACAAGAAAATAAAAAAGATTAAAAATGTTTTTCCAAACCAAAACTAATTTTCTATTCAATTTTTTTGTGACAAACACACACATATATATATCAATAAAAATATGTATATAATATATATAGCAAATATGTAGATACACATATAGGAATGCATATACTTACATATTATCTTAGTAAATACAGACATACATATATATGTATATATACAATATACAATGCATACAATACGCGTTAGTTTGGAAATACAACAATTTGAACATATGTAGTATAAGTGTGTACCAATCTATATATGAAATCGTATTATATCGACCCTCGTTCGTACCATTCGATGGTATTACACACATACACACATATATACGTATAGAGAAAGAAAGAGAAAAAGAGAGAGAGAAAAATAGAAAGAGACAGACATAGATAGATAGAAAGGGTAAGAGTTAGAGAATTAGAGAGATAGAGAGAGAGAGAAAGAGAAAGAGAGCACCAGTTGCTCTTGGTATCCTCGCAAAATTAAGCGTTCAAACACTCAAAGACCTTCCCTCGGGTGCGTCAAGTTGATCGTTCGAGCACGTTCGTTGAGTATCCTCAATATCATCGGGGGTAGGTATATAATCTTCGAACAAATTCGAGCTTTGCTACGAGTCTCTCTCTCTCTCTCTCTCTCTCTATATATATATATATATATATATATATATAGCACGAGTACACACACGTACACACATACACACTTTCATTCGACGATTTGATCGGCAACCAACTGGAATGGAGATCACTCGAATGATCTAACTGAAAAGTTTCAACACCCTCTCCCACCCCTCCCCCTTTTACCCCTCCTCTTTACACTCCACTCTCCGAAACTCAACTGGTTTTCGTAAAAATCGTTTTGTTCGTTGGTATCTCGAAAAGCTTTTTGTTCCTTTTTTATTTTTGTTTTGATTTTTTCCTTTGTGTCTTTTTGTTTCGTCTCTTTTTTTTGTTTGTTTTGATTCGAACGGTAGTGAATCGATGATCGATATATTACGTTAATAAGAAAAAAGAGAGAAAGAGAAAAGGAATTTGATAAAACGATGGAAAAAAATTTTAAGCGTTTAGGAATCATGATTTTATAAATTAGGATTGGATTCGAAGGATCATATGGTTACTAAAGTTATATTTGAAAATTGATTCTTCTTCTTCTTCTTCTTTATAAAAACTTTCTTAAAAAATGGATTCTTTTATCATGAGGATCGTTAAAAAGAAAGTTAAAAGAAATTTTCAAACCTTGCAATTTTACAGTCTGCAATGATTATTGGCTTGGAACTATGTCGCAGTGTTAAAATTGATTTTTGTAATCAGTTAATTAGATTTGGCTCATTGGGACCGACTTAAAAGAATTTCGAACAAGTCTAGTAATTTTTGGTCCATCTAGTGGCTTTTGGTTCACCTAAAAAATTTTGACTCATCTAAAAATACTTTAGGTTCATCCAAAAATTTTTGAACCATCCAAGAATTTTTCATCAACCTAAGAAAACTTTTGATCCATCTAATGACTTTTGGTTCACAACATTTTTTAGAATGAAAAATGTATTATTTTCCAAAATTATAAAAAACTTGCAATCATATAATTATATAAAATTTGTTATTTTAAAATGAAAAGAAATTTTAGATCCATTTAGAAACTTTTGATCGACTTAGAAATTTTTGATGTGAACCTGAAAGAACATTTGGCCCGTCTAGAAATTTTTGGCTTAACCTTCTATTTAATCTTTATATTTTTATTTCTTTCTCTGTCTCTCTTCATCTCTACCCGTCGATCAATCTCTACCTCTATTTTTATCTAAATAAGAATATCAAAAGAAAAATTCATGAAATACCTATAAGAACAGCTTATGTACCAAAACTAGTATTGGGACCTTGACCTTCCTACTCGAATGAGCTCAAATACATACATACGTTTCCCCGACGATGACGACCAGATGATAATAATAATTGGATTCCGTTCGTCTTCCATCTCTCTTTCTCCTTCCCTCTCTTTCTTTCTCACTCTTTCCTTCTTGACGATCAAGGAGACCAGAAATTGGAACAAAGAGGCGTTTAGGTGTTTCTCAGTAGTCGGGCCTACAGGGTGGGCCAAAAGTCTTTATTGTGGACTAAAAAGTACTTTACAGTGTATCGAAATTCTACGGTTGATCAAAAATATCTTCGAACATTGATCGGTTAAAGTTTCTCTTTTAAAGGAATGATTAATAAATAAAAAAGAAAAGAAAAGGAAAAGAGAAAACAAAAGCAAAAATTTCATTCAGAATTTTTCTAGATTATTTACTCGATTATTTTTTCTGAATCGCAAGATTATCAATAGTAAGTCATGCGGAATAAGTTAGGCTAAAAAAGTTGTTGATCATAGTGATCTTGAAAATGTGGTAATCGATTTTCTTTTCGAAATATCTGCTAACTATTTAAAAGCTTTGGCCCACCTAGGTATCACTTTTGGTACCGCAGCTAACGTAATCGAAACGAATCCTCTAGGGAGATACCAGAAAAGTGAGAAGGAAAGGATTAACGAAGAAAAGGATCCAAAGCTACCCGACGGGACATAAATTTCAATATCTATCGTTAGCTTCTACCTTAGTGTCACGTTAGAGACTAAAACTCTGTTCGAAATAAATAATACCTGGATACAAAATATACGACGACTTTGCTTAAGGATTATTAAACAGGATCTTTGATAAGCTTTCAATACGATGATTATGTTAATGAAATAAAATGATACATTTTTCATGATACGATTTAAACATCGATTAGATTCTTTCTTTATTACGATTGATAAACAGGATTAATAATTGTGTTTGATTATGTTCCATATTGTGACCATCAATTTGTTGTACATTTTTGTTTTTCGATTTATTCACAAAACAAATTTTTATAATTAGTACGTCCAACAACTTTTTTCATTAGGTCAGGATTAGATCGTCAATTTTTTCTTGTAATTTTCTTTTTCTTTTTATTTTATTTTATTCTTTTTTGGTTTTCTTCGAAGAAAACTTTTGGATTGATTATAGGTTTAATCGTACTTATATTTGTTCTTACAACGTAGATCAATGTAAATTGATATCGATGTTAAAAAACATGAATTTTTCATCTCTGTCCGACCCCTCAGAATAATTAACAAAAATCAAAACTATAACATATGTCAAACCCTAAAATTTTGTTAGCCCAAATGTCGATGCAATACAATATCCAATATCGATTTGTTCAAAGATCACTCTTATACACATTGATTACTGTGATAAATATTACATCGTCTTATTACACTTATATTTGTTCTAGATTAATGTTAAAAAACATGAATTTTTCATCCCTCTCCAACCCCTCAGAATAATCATCAAAAATAAAAAGCATAACACGTACCAAATTATAAAATTTCGTTAGCCCAAATGTAGACCAAATGCGACACAACATGAATTATTGATTTGTCCAAAAGTCATTTTCATAATTATTAGGACAATCAACGCATTGATTAACTTAATCAATATTTCTTCCTGTTATTGTACTTATATTTGTTCTTACAACGTAGATCAATGTAACATAATATCGATGTTAAAAAACATGAATTTTTCATCTCTACTCGAGCCCTCAGAATAATCAACAAAAATCAAAACTATAACATATATCAAACCCTAAAATTTTGTTAGCCCAAATATCGATGCAATACAATATCCAATATCGATTTGATCGATTATAGATCACTCTTATATACATTGATTACTGTGATCAATATAACATCGTCTTATTATACTTATATTTGTTTTTACAACCTAGATCAATGTTAAAAAACATGAATTTTTCATCTCTACTTGAGCCCTCAGAATAATCAACAAAAATCAAAACCATAACATATATCAAACCCTAAAATTTTGTTAGCCCAAATATGCAATACAATATCCAATATCGATTTGATCGATTATAGATCACTCTTATATACATTGATTACTGTGATCAATATAACATCGTCTTATTATACTTATATTTGTTTTTACAACCTAGATCAATGTTAAAAAACATGAATTTTTCATCTCTACTCGAGCCCTCAGAATAATCAACAAAAATGAAAACCATAACGTACACCAAACTGTAAAATTTCGTTACCCCATATAAACTCTTCCTATAGAAATTGAATGCCGATCACTGGTCAACGATTTAAAACGAGAGAGAAACATTCTATCTCTCTCTCTCTCTCTCTCTCTCTCTTTCCTCGGTACCTTTTGGGTCCGTGGCAAATCGTCGAGTGGTCCCACCCCCTTTTTTTCTTTCTTTCTTTCTTTCTTTCTTCAAACTTGGGCCCGCCTGTCCTATATTTCTTTACTACATTCGAGAATTCCAGTGTCCGTGGTTCTCTTTACGTTTCTCCTTTTTAAGGGTAACTCCCATCTCATTCTCTCTGTCTCTCTCTCTGTCTCTCTGTCTGTCTCTCTTGCTCTCACACGCGTGAACACCACGTAAGCCTTTCTATTAATGATTTTTACGGGCCAACCTCCTGCTTCCTTCTTTTTCGTTCGAGACGAGAATGAAGAAAGGTTGCTGCCGATGCCTCGAGGCATTTGAAGGCAAAAAGAAAGAAAATAAAATTAAAAGAGAAGAAAAGAAGAGAAGGGGAAAGAGAGAGAGAGAGAGAGAGAGAAAGAAATAAAAAATCCAAAGAGAAAGGAAGAGGTAAAAGAAAGTAGAGAGAGAGAAAGAGAGAGAGAGAGAGATTTGTTGTATGTAAGAGTTTGAATTTAACACTGTGAGACTCTGGAAGGAGATCATCTCTAATTGCTCTGTTATTAATTAAATAATTCCTGTTATTAACTCCATAAAGTCAAAAAGAGAAAAAGATAGATAGATAAAGAGAGAGAGAGAGAGAGAGAGAGAGAGAGAGAAAGAGATAGTGACAGCTCTCTTATCTGTAAAAGAAAAAAAAAGGAAAACAATTATTGCTGAGAGAGAGGGTTAAAGGGGTGAGAAAGTAAAAATGAAAACAGCAACAACAACCAAAGAAGATAAAAAAAAAGGAAAGAAAGAAAGAAAACAAAGATAAAAGAAAACAAAAAGATTTAACGACTATCATTCGCTCGTTCCTCTGGTAGCTTCTGGTTTTTTTCACGAAGTAAGTGGCCCAACAGACGAAGAGGATGAACACTTTTGATTTGCTTCCTTTCTTTCTTTCTTTCTTTTTTTTTTGTTCTTTTTTCTTTTCTTCTTATGCTTTTTCTTTACGATTTAATGATATTGGACAGGTTGATGAATAGTTTAGAAAAAAAATTGTTGCGTTGAATCTTATTGATTATACGTATTAGAGGTTTGGATATCGTGTAATCATTCGGATGTATTTTATTTACTTCAAGAGTGTGATATATATATATATATATATATATGTATGTATGTATGTATGTATGTATGTATAAGCTGCCTCAGGAAATTTTGTCGAGGAAGTGTGTCGATATTATATTGATTAGGTTTTTTGGATTAACGGTCCGGTCCGGTCCGGTCCGATCCGATCCGATCCGTTCTGATCTTCTGTTGCCTTCGAGCTATCACGCGAGCTATTCCTTCATTTGCTTTTCTCTGCTTCAATTTGTCCTTTTTTAACTTGCGTGCTCCGCGAAATGGACCTGCGGAATTGGGTTGCGTCTGTTGAGGGTTGGGTTTGGTGGGGGAGTGGTAGAAAGGGCTGAGGAGTGGGATAATTATTACTCTTGTCAAACCATACGTCGAAGAGCAAACACCGATGAAGATTTCGAAAAGGGTGTTACGTATTATTCCAGTGGTTGATCTAATTATTGGCTTTTGTTAGGATCGATTAGGATGCGATTATTTTATTGAGACGTTTGACGCGATCAGGACTATATATTTTTTTTTCTGAACGATCAGATTATACCTCTCACATGGCTGCCAAAGATCGCTCACATTTTTCTTCTTCCTTTTTTTTTTATTTTTCATTTTGATTTCTTCTTTTTTTTCTAATCAGGATCGATCGCACTGCATATTCGATGACGGATGAATATATCATTCGTGGTGATTTGTTTCGTTTGCATTATCTTTTTTTTCCTTCTTCCTTTTTTCTGGTGACAGGTGTATTAGTCATATTTTTTGTGGATTTTTTTTTTGGATTTAATCGAATGAGTTTAATTCGTCCGATCAAAACAATCATTACAAATCATTTAGGAAACTTGAAATAAATTCAATTTTGATATATATATATATATATGTATATATTCTTTTTTTGGGCTCTTATTTTTATATCGCTTTGTTTTCGTTTTGTCTTTCTTTTTCTTTTTTTTACGTTTTCTAGACGATACGGAACGAAATGCGGAGGATGTCTTCAAGGTATCGGACCACAGGACCTAGTGAGGAAGGCAAGGGACAAGGTTTTCCACCTGAATTGCTTCACCTGCGTGGTCTGTCGAAAGAAGATGAGCACTGGGGAAGAACTTTACATTCTGGACGACAACAAATTCGTTTGCAAGCAAGATTACATGTCCGGGAAATCGATCCCAGATACTCATCACGTGCATGGTCATCACGGTAAGTTTTTATTTATTTATTTATTTATTTATTTATTTATTTATTTATTTGTTTTAAATCATTAGTCCAGTTCTTTTCTTTTCATGTTTTTTAACACATCGTATAATGAATTCTCTAAATTTTCGGACGATTATTTTTTTTGTATAATTGTTCGATTACCATGTTGATTGTCCTGGTTTTCTTCTTTTCTCCTTTTCGCGTATTATTAATTAATTAATATACAAATTGACCCGTCAAATAATTAATAATTACAGTCATACGTTGCGTTAACGATATAACAAAAATTTCACGATAATTATTATCGTTACGTGTAAACTTCAATTTAATGATTAAACGACGATAATAGCTTGGATCTATTAAAAAATCATTGAAAAACATTTATTCGTTGGTCTAAAAAAATGGTGGAGGATAGGTACAATTGAAAGGTGCAATTTCGATTATTGTCCTTTCGATTTCGATTAACACCATCGAATATATTACGTCCAACCAATATTTAATTACATTTAATTAATCATTCCTGTGGTACTTATTACAACAGACCTGAAATCATAAAAGTATCGTAAAACGTTATTTGGATAAACATCATTCACGATTATGTAATATCAAATTACTTCTAATCAATGATACCGTAGTATATATATATATATAACCAGACACCATATCATCGGAAAGTTATCGAAATATAATAAAAATAACGTGTCTCTTTTTTATTACAATACAAAACTGGTATTACAAGAAAACTAACAGAGATAGAACGTCACGTGACGTATGACCCCCACTCCTTCTACCCTTCCCCCACCTTCTGCCCATCCAAATCATTCTTTCGACGATGGCGCCTCTGTTCTCTTCCGTTCTCTTCTGGTACTCTTTGTATTTCTCTCGAGGACCAAGCTGGAGAAATGAAAAGAACCAAAAGAAAAAAAATATATATGTAAGAAGAAAATAATAATAATAATAATAATAATAATAAAAAAAGAAAAATAATGGAAAAAAAAGAAACGGAAGAAAATAAAATAAAAAAAAAAAAAAAAAGAAACAAGTTTGCGGTTTCGATGTCGGCATCGAAGCGACAAAAGGCTGCCCCTGCTTAACGACCTTTCGGTTTTCGTTTCACGGCTTATATGTACGAGAACGAGCAGCTCCTCGTGAAACCGAGACGGCCCTAACCCTCTCCCTTCCCTCGCTTCTACCCCCACCCTTAACTCTAACTCTCTCTCTCTCTCTCTCTCTCTCTCTCTCTTTCTCTTATATATATCGAGTCTCATACACGCATCGTGTTTTCACAGCTTGCCGCTGACACAGGGCTGAAACCCTGGCTTTCGACTACCCTTCCCTCTCTAACCCCCCCTTAACCTTCCTCAACTGCCAACACTCCCCTCTCCTGAACCCCTCCACACTCTTCCTGACCCTTCTTCTCTTCTACCCGTTCGAAAAGAGAGAGAAAGACAGAAAGAACGATCCTGACTCCGTAAAATCCCTGGTGTTGGGCGCGTTGAACTGTGACCCCTTTTCTCGAACCCACCCGCCCCCCTTCCCCCTTTCTCTTCGTCCCCCTTCACTGCTCCCACCACCCCTTTAAAAAAATAACTCTCTGTCTCTCGACTTTTCGCTTGGATTTTCGAGGTCTCTCTCTTTCTCTCTTTTTTTCTTTCTTTTTTTTTCTTTCTTCTTTTTATTCGGTTCGGTTCGGTTTTGGTCTGTTCTGTTCTGTTCTGTTCTGTTTTGTTTTGTTCTGTTTTGTTCTGAATCGGAAGGTGAGAGAAATTTTTTGTCGGATTTTAAGTTGGTCGATTGGTTGAATTTGATTCTGTTTGGTCAATTAAATCAAAGTTTAAACGTTACACTTGGATTTGTTATGAGTTATTATGTATTGATCAGTTGAGTTTGTGTTTGTTGGTATTATTTTACGAATCGACGATTAGTTTGAATAAATTATTGTTAAGATGTTGGATAACGTATAGTTGAGTCTTTTCGACGAATCAAAAGTAATTGTACAACGAATTTTTAATTAAATCTAACTTATATTCTTGTTAATAAAAATTGACAGTTAAGTCGTCTGTGTTCATTATTTTAAGATACAAAAAGAACAAGTTCAATCTATATTGGTGTTAATCAAAATAAAAAAAAGTTAGGTTATGCGTCGGTAACATCGTTATACAGTTTGTCTTTAAAACAAAAAACAAAAAAGAATTAATCAAACCTAACCTACAGAATCAAATGTTAGGTTATGTATCCGCCATTTTTAGAGACCCAATGACAAAAAGGAATTAATTAAACCTAACCTATATTGACGTCAATCGAAATCGAAAGTTAGGCCCATGTTATCGAATGTCGGCCATTGTTAAAGATAAAAGACGTTTCTAAAGCCGGATATTTCAAAGTGAATGGCTATTTAAGTTGAAAGAAAAAAAAAAAAAGATTAAACAAACAAAAAACAAGGATAGATATAATAGGAATTGATAACAATAATACGGTTCGGATCGTTCACGACAGAATCGTCCAACCTGTCGGCAGGAGGAGACTCACTGATGGGTTCCGGATCGGAAGACGAGGACGAGGACGGTAGTGCGCACCATCATCATCATGGGGGTGTCGGTGGTACTCATCTTGGTTCACACAATATGGGTCCTGGTGGTCCAGGTGACCAAAATGTTGGACATACTGGTGATCTACAACTTGGGGCTGATCCTTGCAAACAAGAGGACTCTGAGGATCAAGGTAAGAGTTCATTTACGTTTATATTTTATTTATCGAACACATCCTTTGTCCAATCGTTCTTGTTCTAAATAATATTTTTAAATTATTCGTGTCACTTTTAGATATCATCTCATTTCATAAAATTTGTCCGAAATAAATATTCGTTTTATATTTCAAATAAAAAATTCTTGGAAAAACAGAAAAGAAAAAAGAATTTGATGGTAGCATAGAAATAAAGTAGCCTCGTCGAAAAATAAACTATCACATTACCCTGAATTTTTCCAATAACTGCAACTCATTCTAATTTCTATTCCGCGATCGATTAATGTCTCAATCGGTGAAAAAAGAAATATCTAAAAATTATTCTATGCCCGAATATTCTCACCCCAATTTCAGAGGACGTTCAAGGGTGGTCGATGCTTGCTTCTTTCACGAGCTTACAAAAGCTCACACGCAGGTCTTCTAACCATTATTCGCTCGCGTTGCTTTCATCGTGAACACAACAATGAGAACACGAGCAACACACACACATATACACACACAGACCTACACATATACACAGAGAGAAGACCGTACAAGTATGAAAGAAAGAGAAGAAGTAGAGGGTGCTTTTAAGGGGGTGACCATACTCGATCGTAGTGACACTGTCCAAACATTTTCTTTGTCCCGTGGTTAAGACCTTTACCATGGTATATAGATTACAAACTAGTGCAAGAGAGATAGAAGTTAGAGATGGATAGATAGATACTTCAAGAGAAAGAGAGAAAGAGAGAGAAACTCTTCTATATATACCAACATAGTAACAGCTTATAGAGTAGGTATGGCTTTCAGTTTCATAGCATTCACCATAATCCAATGGGGTTTCCGAAAGGGATTTGCTTTAGATTTTGCTCCCATACCCGTACATACATTTTATGTGTTACTAGTCCCATCGAATAATTCCTTGATCTCAGAATAAAAATGTTTCTCCCCATTTAAAAGGTTCCCTAGATGGTGACCCAGAAACGAGAGACAGTCAAACGGAAAACAAGAGTCCTGATGGTGGTGCTGGTGGTGGAAGTGGAGATGGAGGTGCGGGATCGAAAAGACGAGGTCCCAGAACAACCATCAAAGCTAAACAATTGGAGATATTGAAGAACGCTTTCTCATCTACACCTAAACCTACCAGGCATATCAGAGAACAATTGGCCAAGGAAACTGGATTGCCCATGAGAGTCATACAGGTTCTTACAAATATATATATATATATATTTTTTCTTCTTCTTTTAACTCTCCCTCACCTAACCATTTGTCGAAAGAAACTTAATAGTTACGTTGGAACAATCGAAATTGATCAATACGGATTACAAATTAATTGTCAGTAATTTATTCGAGTGGTTTCGATGAAATTTATACTGATTCTTTTTCGAGATAAATAGAAACGATTGTATGTATTTAACAATTTATTTTCCATTGGATAATAATAATTTTGAAGTTCTAAACTTGCTTTACAAAAATTATATCAAATTGATCGAACAAATGATGAAGGATTTCAGATTTCTTATTCGAAGTTTGTAGAAGTTATTGAGATCCTTCTTGTTGTAAATGTACCAAGACTTTGAATATCAAGAAATTTTGAATTAGTTCATTGACGGAGTTCTTGAAAGGACGATTAGAAAATATTCTTTATATTTTAGGAAGTATATATTTGCGCTTACTATTTTCTTTTCGTTTACTATGCAAATGAAATTGGATAAACGTGAAAGAGTGCTCTCGAGAGATCTTAAATCATTGGAAGTAATGATCAACGTAGAACGAAGACCGTTCCGACGCTCGATCTTATGGGAAACGAAATCGTACGATTCGAAAAGTGATAATGAAACGGAGTTATTTGGATTCCGCAGGAAATCCTTAAACTGAAGATTACGCGAACGTAAGCAAAATTCTTCGTGATAATCATAGAAGTCGTATCCCATTGGATTCTGAATTCGAAAGAGAATTTATCGACTTGCTTCCGTAACGACGACCGGCAGGTTGACGATCAAGTCAAAATTGATTACAGTAATAAAAGTGTGTTTATGTGTGCATATGTGTGCGTGTGTGTGCGCGTGTGCATGAGTACGCGCGTGTTCCGTAAACGGTTTCATTCGACAAGAGAACAATGTGCGGAATAGACGTTAACGAACGAAATGGCTTGATAATACGTGGCGTACTAATAGTAAGTGGGATCGCATGGATGGCCTCTCTCAAAGTCTTCGACAATATTTTCAATTTAGCTGAGGATCGATACCCGTTTGATACCGTACGAAGAATCTACAGATATGATATAGATCGCTGGAAAAAGAAATCGGTCGTACGATTGGCCTTGAGAACATTCCGTGGAAATTGATCGAAGATCGTCATCGAAGCGAACGCGATCCTCGCTCCTCGCGATCGACGCAGGAATAGAAACCTACCAAAAAAAAAAAGAAAAGAAAAGATTGAATTACACACCGATCTGAAATCTGAAATCCGAAAATTTTGTAGGTTAATTCGTTAGTCGCCATATTGAAAATAATTAAAAATATAAATGACCTGTTACGAAGAAGCATTTTGCGTCTGGATTAAACGTTCTAGCGTTAACAATGAGAAACAGAAAGAGAGATAGAAATATTATGTTTTGTTGTATAGGTCTGGTTTCAAAACAAGAGGAGCAAAGAGAGAAGGTTGAAGCAATTAACGTCGATAGGTAGAAGTCCGTATTATGCTGGCTCGAGAAAGATCCGTGGGTTCCCATTGAATCTCAATCCAGCTTTGGGAGGAGAGGATGGTCCACCACCTAGTTTCGCTTATTTCGGCGACAAATTTGAATTTGGTTATGGTAGTCCTGTTACGTTTCATCCGGAATTTTTTGGTGCACATCCTCCCCCACATCCACATGGGCCACCTTTCGCTGGACCAGGTAATCCTGGTAAGAAATAAGAAGTTTGATAATAATGTCATTTGATAATAGAATCTTTTTATCGCTTTTATCAATGAATTCTGACATATCTACGATCGTTGATTAGAAAAAGAAAGAAAGAAAAACAATATTAACAACAATAATAATAATAGTATTAATAATTAAAAAGAAAAGATAATAATAATAACAATTTTGCAATTACATTTCTCTATAATCGTTCTAGTCTTTGTTTAATTAATCAATTGTTAAAATTCAAAGGAACAATTTTCAATCGTTCTTAATTTTTTAAAATAATAATTTTTCTAATAAACAAATTATCTCTATATGTCTATTAAAGGATTACTATGATTAACAATAATAACAAAAATAATAGTAACGACAACAACAACAACAACAACGTTAATAATAACAACTTTTCAATGACATTTCTGATCAATGTTTAATCAATCAATTGTCAATCATTCTCGATTTTTCACAATAACAATTTTCCTACTGAACAAATTATCCCTATACGTTTATTAGCGAATTAGTACGATTAATAATAATAATATCAACAACAACAACAACAATAATAATAATAAAATTGAGAGAAGCAGCCGGTTTCGGAGATGGCCGCGCGGATACGATCTTCTCTGAGCAGTACGTAATCTGTTCTTGACAGGTCTAGACCCAGCCAGTTTAGCGGGTATGGCAGCAGCAGTGGCGGTGACAGGGGAGTATCCACCTCCGGGTGCGGGAGGTGGCCCTCCGGAATTTCTCACAGGGCCCCCTGGGCAGGGGCCTCCTGCACCCACTGGTGGCAGCCCCGGAGAGTTCCTAGCACCTTCAGGTAAGATTTTCATTCTTAAACATCCAATCTAACGTGGATGAATAATTTCTCCTGATATATCTTCTTTTTGTTCATATTTATGAACATTCATTTCATATTTATGAACATTTATTTCATCTCTATGAACATTTGTTTCATATTTATGAAATAATGATAATGCTTTACTTCATATCTATGAATAATTTCATATTGTTTTATATTTATGAACATTTCTTTCATATTTATGAAATAATGATAATGATTTATTTCGTATCTATGAATAATTTCATATTATTTTATATTTATGAACATTTGTTTCACATTTATGAACATTCATTTCATATTTATGAACATTTATTTCATCTCTATGAACATTTGCTTCATCTCTATGAACATTTGTTTCATATTTATGAAATAATGATAATGGTTTATTTCATATCTATGAATAATTTCATATTGTTTTATATTTATGAACATTTGTTTCATATTTATGAACATTTGTTTCATATTTATGAAATAATGATAATGATTTATTTCGTATCTATGAATAATTTCATATTATTCTATATTTATGAACAATTATTTCATCTCTATGAACATTTGTTTCATATTTATGAACATTTATTTCATATTTATGAAATAATGATAATGGTTTACTTCATATCTATGAATAATTTCATATTGTTTTATATTTATGAACATTTGTTTCATATTTATGAAATAATGATAATGATTTATTTCATATCTATGAATAATTTCATATTATTTTATATTTATGAACATTTATTTCATCTTTATGAATATTTCTTTTATATTTATGAACATTTCTTTCATATTTATGAACATTTGTTTCATATTTATGAAATAATGATAATGATTTATTTCATATCTATGAATAATTTCATATTATTTCATATTTATGAAATTTTATACATTTTTCTTTTCGATTTTGTTATCGTTGCTGTTATTTTCTTTCTCTTTTTTTCTTTCTTTTCTTTATTTCTTTTTTAAGTATCATAACTCGCACGATTTTTTCATATTTCTTCGTGTATTATTTGTCTAGTTCATATCTCTGTTCGTAGATATGAAATTTTATAGTTCATATTTATGTTCGTGAAATTTTTAGATTTATTTTTGTTTCTTTGTTTCTTTTTTAAGTTTCGTCTTCTACGATTTCTTTTTTTTTTTTTTATGTATTATTTGTGTCGTTCATATTTACGTTCATAAATATGAAATTTCATAGTTCATACATTTTTTTTTTTATTGCTACATATTACACGTATAGTTTATATTTCGTTTAAATATGTTTCGCAATTCACTTATTTCTAGATATTATACATATAGTTCATAAATATGAAATTTCATAATTCATAATTTTTCATAATTTTTCTTATGTATCACATACTTTATATTTATCTTTATACAAATATCATTTCATAGATCATAGTTTTTCTTATTTCTATATACTACTCGAATAGTTCAGACACAAAATTTGATAGTTAATAATTTACCTATTTTTACGTTTCTTATTAACAAAATTCATATTTATGTTCATAAATTACATACATACCAATTCATAGTTCATAATTTTACCTTCACTTTATTTCATTTTATTATCTTAACAATGAAAGATAAAGAAGAAACGAAAGCTTTTGAATTCGCTTTGATAAAAATAAAGTCTTCACATTTATATATTCATAGATATGAAATTTCATAGTTCATAGCTTTTCATAATTCCTTTTTATTTATTTTTCTTCTTTTCGTTCGTTTAGATTTCGCGTGCGTGTGTACGTGCGTGTATTTTTTCTTTTCTTTTTTTTTCTTTTTTTTTTTAATTATACCTTTTAAAGACTTCACGTAAGAACGATGACGTTGCAAATAATATTGAATCAATATTAATCGAAAATGATAATCATTTTGAAATGATGTGTCGCAGGTGGAGCGCAGGGTAATCCTAGTGGTGGGGGAAATGGTGGTGGACCAGGCGGCGGTGGTGGTGGGGGTGGCTTCCTCGAGCCTCACCAGATGCAGAGTGAAGGTCTAGCCTGGTAGTACGAGTTTTAATTTAAAAAAAAAACACACACACACGCACGCACGCACACACACACACACACACACAAAACACAACATACACGAAAGAGAAAAAAAATTAACAAAACAAAAAACTCGTCATTCTCATTTCCCTCCGAAGAATGATATAAAAAGAAAAGAAAAAAAAAAAGAAGTGGAAAAAAGAAAAGAAATAATAGAAATTTCGAAAGTTTCGTATAGGATTGGTGGTCGGCCATATATTTTGAACACACATATGAATTTCCTAAAGACACATACACATATATACACGTGCAGACGTACATACATAGATATTATTTTTTTCTCGTTCATTTTTTTAATGAAATTCGTGCTAATAAATTAAGGAGAAAAGAAAAGAGAAAAGAAAAAGAAAAAAAAGATGAAACATGGAAAAACTCGAACTCGAATACGACCTACGACCTTCCACGTGTACTACTCGTTTTCTGTATAAAAAAAAAAAAATATATATATATATATTAATAATAACGGAGACGATTATTATTATTAAAAAAGAAAAGCGACGACTCATTTTGCAAATGTTTTTTTTCTCTTTAATATTTCTTTCTTTAGGTCGCTCTAAACATTATTAATAATTAGTTAATTATTATTATTATTATTATTACTATTATTATTATTATTATTATAGTCGTCACACGTGATAACGTAGACGTTACTATTTTATTATTATTATTATTATTATTATTATTATTATTATTATTAATTATTAAAATTTTTAATATTGATTATATATGAATTATTTCCGATTAATTATTATTATTACTATTACTATTATTATTATTATTATTATTATTAGTAATTATTACTTTATTATTATTATTATTATTATTGTGTATAAAAAATTCGAGACCCCCAGGCCCCGCCACTCACCCCCACCCTCACCCCCTATCGTGTAATATTGTACCATCCTTGTTGATTAATTTCGAAAGTTACTTTGCGGGACACCCTGTAGATATCCGCTGTTGTATACACTCCAGACACACGTTCACTTTTTCACACACATACACTTACACATACTATACACAAATACACGTCCATATGTGATTGTAGAAGAGTACACATTTAAACGAACACACATACACATACACAAACATACACACATGTTGTATGAATTAATTATTACAATTATAAATATAAATAGGAACGTGTAATCTGTATTTGTTAAGGCGGCGTTCGATGTAAATAACATTGTCTTTCGCATGCGAGCGGGCTATACATATATAAAAAAAATAAAAATTAAAAAAAAATAATAAAAGAAAAAAAAATATCAATTCGAATGTGGAGGGAAATAAAGGGGGGGAAAAAGAAAAAGAAAAAGAAAAAGAAGAGAGAGAGAGAGAGAGAGAGAGAGAGAGAAAGTCAAAATAATGAAAATAATAATAATAATAAAATTAGTAGTGAGAGAGAGAGAGAGAGAGAGAGAGAGAGAGAGTGAACGAGAGAAAGAGAGAGAGAGAGAGAGAGAGAGAGAGAGAGAGAGAAAGATGATCGATATTGACGATGATCATCATGATCATAATAATGATGATTATGATGATGATTTCTTTATAAAGAAATATTAGAGTATATGATGTATTGTAAAGGCAACGTTTTCGAGCGAGAGAGAGAGAGAGAGAGAGAGAGAGAGAGAGAGAGAGAGAGATGCGACATATATATATAAAAAAAAAAGAAAAAAAAAGCACAAAAAATAAAATGAAGGAAACAAACATGGAGGACAGGCCGCCGCGCGATGCGTAATGATTATAAATATTATTATAATAAACCACCTCGTATTTCCGTATATACACTTTGTGCGATCTTTGAATTACCACCCTCATCCCTCATCCACCCTCACTCTCTCACCGAATGTTTTATATATCTTCTAAACAGAGAAAAATTATTTATTGTTTGGTAACTCTTCTTTATTTTCTTTTCTTTTCTTTTTTTTCTCTCTCTTTTTTTTTTTTTTTTTTTTTTTTTTTTAGTACTGATTAATAACCGAAAGAGGATTTTGCGACTGGAAACAGGTAAGATGCTTCAGCAAATGATGAATTGTCTTTCTTTTTCTTTTTCTTTTTTTTTGATCTTTATAAATTATCATAAAAATAATTAATTTTGAGATTATTATCGTTAAGGAAATAATGTATTACCTTCTCTTTTTTTTTTTTTTTTTTTTTTTTTCGTTCATACCTCTAGGCGAAATTGAATATTTCATTTTTATTATTGATTATGTCTGATAAAAATCGAGTGAAATACATTTGTTTGTTAAATAAAAATTGTCTACCCTAAGAATTGCAATTTAAAATAAAAAGTAACAAAAGATTCTCCTCTCATTTTCGATAATGGGAATCAGAGAAAGAAAAATGAGAAAAGAAAAAGAGAAACAAACAAATGAACGACACTTGCGATTCATATTTAAATAAAAAAAAGGAGGACAGGAAAAAAAGGAAAGAACAATTTCTAATCTAAAGATTGCAAATTATAAAAATCACCCTATCATTTTTAATAAGATATTAAAAGAGGAATTTGTAAAAGGGAATAAATTGAATCTTTTCAACCCTCCAAAAAAATCTCACGAGATAGAAGAAACGAGAGAAACGTAAAAATTAATTAATTCGCAAAGCAATTGGTATCATCGTTGAAAGACAAAAAAGAAAAAAAAAAAAAGGAAAAAATAAGAACGAACGGAGAAAAAAGAAAATGAAAAAAAAAAGAAAAAAAAGATAGGAAAAACGAAATCCCTCGACCCAAATCTTCCACCCTGTGTCGGATAAAAAAAATAAAATAAAAAAGAACAGAATTAAAAGATAGATAGATAGACCTAGAGAGAGAGAGAGAGAGAGAGAGAGAGGGAGAGAGGGAGAAAGAGAAAAAGGGAGAAAGAGAGAGAAAAAAAAAATCTCGAACGTTTGAAGAGTCCACAAGGGGGTTGAAAACACCTGAGACCAACGTCTTTCTCTCAATCGAAATTCTTTCTCACCCTGTACTAAATCGTTGTCATGGTTGACGCAGATGCGACCTACAGAGAAAGAAAGAAAGAGATAGAGAGAGAGAAAGAGAAGTCCAATAGCTTTGGTGTCCTAACATCGTTAGAGTTAGTCGCCACAATGTCGACTCTGGCAACAACCAAAAGGGATGGGCTAGGTGGGTGTTTAGAACGCTAGGAGAAGAGGAAGATAGTTTAGTTGGGCGGATAGAGGGTTGGGAGATGCTGAGGGGTAGTGAAAGAGGGAATTCGTTTTCCTGGACATCTGGTGAATTCGATTTTGATGTGTTTCTAGCTGGAGGGTTTTCTTCAAGCGTATAAAGGATCATCGATGTTCGCGGATCCATCTTCTCGAAACAAGAGTCCCATTGGGAATAAAAACGATGCTATGGTATTGTTTCATAATAGCACACCTTTCTCCCCACCCAACCACCCTAGTATCTTGCTTCAATCCCATATGTGTAAACCTTGATACGTCTTACATGTGATACACAGTTAGGACAATAAAATCTGTTAATTAAGTTATTGTTGATAGTGGTATCAGTTAACAGGGATTTTTGTTTCTACTTTGTTGGTACTTATGCGTTACAAAAACTATGCAATGATATAATTTTATCATACCGCATCTTTCCCCTCACCTAACCATCATAATACCTTGCTCCAATCTCAGATGTGTAAACCTTTACATGTTAATACAAAGTTAGGACAATAAAAACTGTTAAGTAAGTTTTTGTTGATACTGTTATCGGTATTAGCAGCGATTTCTTTTTGTTCTTTTTATTCTTATGACTTGGTAGATAAAGGTAAACTGAGATAGATAGAAAAACAGAGAAAGAGAGAGATGTTTAGGATGTTGTAAAACGATGAGAACACGTTCACTGTCCCATGTAATATACGTGTCCTGCCAATACAGAGAAATATCAGCTCGGGAGATTCGACAGATGCGTAGCCGCCTTCGAACCCTTAGGAACTACCCTGCAGGGTCCCGTGGGAGTTCGGTCCTAGGGACAAACCGTCCCAGGGGGTACTTCTAACGCTATACTACCCTCCATCGTATCGTTCTCGTTACCCCCTCTATCTCGACCCTTCATATATCCCTATGTAGCCCTACGTAGCCCTACGTAGTCTTGAATACTATGTAGGTGGAACACTCCGCAAAATTCCTAGCCTAATCGTATTGCGATTTGATACAAGGAACAAGTTTGATCGTGTGATTTATGTCACCCGGGGATTTTATGTGTTACGTCCTTTTTTCTTTCCGTTTTTTCTAATTTTTTTCTAACGACAGGATCGTCGTTTTTTTTTCGTAATTTTTGAATTTGCTCTCTCTTTCTCTTTCTCTCTCTCTCTCTCTCTCTTTTTTTTCTTTTTTCTTCTTCTTTTTGTGATCGATAACTTGTGACGACAGGAGTGAAGAAAGGAATTATTATTTGTTCCTACAGCGTGATCGTAAATTTTGTCGAAATTCTTTTTTATCGATCAAAGATGGCGAATATTTTAATAGAAATATATTTCGAAGTATATATAACGATATTAATAATAGAAATATATTTCGAGATGTTATATATATTAATATTTCGGAAGGATGGTAGACTCGATGCCAAACGAAATAGAAATTTTGTAGAATAATAATCGACGATTGTGGAATTTCTTTTTTTCAAAATTTATTCATCCAATCGTTCTCGCATCGGGTAACATGGAGATTAAGGAAAGTAGAAAAAAAATATAAAAAAACAAAAATAAAGAATAAAACGTCGACATAAAGATATCCAAAAAGAGATTTCTAATTTTTAACATTCTTTTCTTTCTTTCACTTGCGAAATCTTTCATTTACGAAAAATACAAAGAAAAAAATATTAAAAAAAAAAAAAAAGGAAAAGGAAACGTGAACTTTGAGAAATCCAAGAAAAAGATTTCTAATTCTCAACATACTTTCACGACAAATAAAAAAAAAAAAAAAAAAAAACAAAAAGTAAAAAAGAAAACATCGACTTAGGGAAATCCAAGAAAAAGATTTAAAATTCTCCACATTCTTTTACGAAAAATAGAGAAAAGAATTAAGAAAAAAAAAAAAAAGAAAAAGAAATAAAAAGGAAAACGTCGAGTTGGAGAAATCCAGAAAAGAATTTCAAATGGAGAGAAAATGAAAAAAGAAAAGGTCGGCTTAGAGAAATCCAAGAAAAAGATTTCGAGCTTTCAAAATTCCCTTACGAGGAATATAAAAATAAAAAAAAAGAAAAATAAAAAAAAAAAAGAAAAAGAAAACATCGATTTAAAAAGATCCAAGAGAAGGAACGCAAACGTCCAACATTTCCCAAAGATAAGAAGAAAAATAAAGGAAAATTTTTTAATACGATAAATATCGATAAATCGACTGAACAAAAAGAAGAAGGATAAAAGAAAAGAAAAGAACAAAAAAAAAAAAAGAAAAAGAAAAGAAAAGGAAACCCCGATAGAAAAGATTCTCTAGGGTTGGAAAGCAAAAGTTCCCTGGAGATGTCGAAGGTTGGGTGCGGACTGAGATACGGATAGGATGGGTGAGTGAGGTGGGGTGAAGAGTGGTGGGGTTGTGTTGTAAAATGAGGTATGTACACGTAGGGTGAAGAGTGAGGAGTGAGAGGTATGTTATAGTAAGTAAAGGAGACACAAGGACGAAAAAGGGGAACAACTAAGCGACGCGTTACAGTCGAACGCGTTTCGTACAGACTCACGTGTCCACGCACGTGTCGCAAAACGAGCTCCCGTCGCTTAAAACCCCCTCGTGTTTCGCGTCCTATCATTATGCAAGGAGGCCTTACAAATCACGCCTTGCTTACCGCGCACGTTTCTGCTGAAGCTTGTCACTCTGCGTTTCGAATTAATCTAAGCAAAGCTTCCAATTAACTCTGCTCTTACGATCGCCTATTTAACTCGTCCGAATTATACCTACATACGACGAAGCTTAACGAAAATGTTTTTTGACACTGCTCGGTTTTTGAAAGAATTTACAAAAAAAAAAAAAAAAAAAAAAAAAGAAAAATTATTTAAATATTGTCTTTTTCTTTTTCATTGTCTCGCATTTTCAAAGATTACGAATGTGTGGAAAGTTTGTTCTCTAAACGTGATTTTTATCGATTCGAAGGTCATTTAATAGTGGATTTATTTATATATAGTTGAACTTGTATTTCTATGCTCTATATCTTTGTTGTAATAAAAGAATATTTGATCTGTTTGAAAAAGTAATGATGATCTTGAAATCTTTTCAAAAATTACTTTGAAAAAAGGTGTTATCTCGATCAGAATATTCTTCTCTTTAGATCGAAGTACTTTTATCTTTGATATTTTGTCCTATCGTTAGAATCAACGGAGATATATTCGATAAATAATATTATAGTCATCTCTCTCTCTCTCTCTCTCTCTCTTTATATATATATATATGTAACAAAATATAAAATATATTTCTCTGAAAATTATACGAAGCTCATAGTAAACGCGTCGAGAAATTTTATATCGAAAAAAATTGAACCCTACAAGAACAATCCTTTTCTTTTTTCTTTTTTTGTTTTTCTTTCTTCCTCATTCTCAAAAAAATATGGAGAATTTTTTCGATCACGAAAAGAAGAAGAAGAAAGAGAAAAAAGAGAAAAAAAATGAGCGACAGAAAGAAAGAAAGAAAGAAAAGAGAGAGAGAGAGAGAGAGAGAGAGAGAGAGAAGACGAATTTCGTAGAAATTGTCGAAAAACCTTCTTTCTAACCTTCAAACACCGGAGTCGATCTTTTCTAAGAAATGTGCGTCGACTTAGATCGAGAAAGATCAACGACACACAATGGAAGTTGGAGAAGTGATCGCTGATCTGAAAACGAACGCGGATAAAACGCATATCTTTTTCGTTTTGCCTTCTTATTTGCCTCCTTCGTCCTTCCCCCACCACGTCAACCAGTGTCTCTTTCTCTTTTTTTCTTCGACGTTGCACAGACGACGACGATGACGACGACGACAGAAGAAGTATCTAGAACGACCTCCTGGTGTTATGCCTAGCTTAGGCTAATCCAAAATCCGGATTACCTGTGGCTCAGCTGGTCCTGTCTTACAAACACACACGCTTATTTAGACACACATACTGTGCCGTAGCTGATACGAGGCTTTTGTCAATGGTGTATTAATCTCTCAAGTTGATATATATATGTGTATGTGTGTGTGTGTGTATGTAGGTATATGTATATATACATAGTATATTGTTATTTGCATAATAATTATTTAAGAGTGTTATTCAATTCTGTTTTTTAATTTTTTTTTGTTTTGCTTTTTTTTATAAACTGTAATTTAGGAATATAAAGAATTGAGAATTAATTTGTCAATGATGTATTAATCTTTCAAGTAGATATATATATATATATACATATATATATATATGTATGTATGTATGTATATATATAGTATATTGTTATTTGCATAATAATTATTTAAGTGTTATCCAACATTTCTCTTTTTTAATTTTTATTTCTTTTGCTTTTTTTTTTTTATAAACTTCTTTGTAATTTAGAGATATAAAGAATTGAGAATTAATTTGTCAATGATGTATTAATCTTTCAAGTAGATATATATATGTGTATGTATGTATGTATGTATGTATATGTATATATATAGTATATTGTTATTTGCATAATAATTATTTAAGTGTTATCCAACATTTCTCTTTTTTAATTTTTATTTCTTTTGCTTTTTTTTTTTTTATAAACTTCTTTGTAATTTAGAGATATAAAGAATTGAGAATTAATTTGTCAATGATGTATTAATCTTTCAAGTAGATATATATATATGTGTATGTATGTATGTATGTATGTATATGTATATATATAATATATTGTTATTTGCATAATAATTATTTAAGAGTGTTATCCAACATTTCTGTTTTTTAATTTCTTTTTTTGCTTCTTTTATCAATTTCTTATTAATTCTTAATTCTTTATATTTGTAAATTACAGAATATTTTATTATATTCTTAAATTATAAAAGAATAATGAAGAATTCATTCATTATAATAAACTTCAATATAATTTCTTTATAATTTATATCATTTATAAACTTTCTTTATAAACTTCAAAGGGAAAGTCTAATGAATTAAAATCGACGATTATTATATGTCGAATTGAATAAATTTTATTCGCCACCAGGTATATCGAATATAAAATATACACAGCATATACATACATACATACATACATATATATATATATATATGTATACGTAGATATATTAAATCTCTTATTTTAGCAGTTAATTAAATCGGTCACAAATATAGAGTTATTATATAATTTTTTGCTTATATATATATTTTTTTCCTTTCGCCACCAGGTATATATAAAATATAGAAAATATGCGGAATATATATATGTATGTATGTATATATGTAGATAACTCTGAAACAGAAGTTCTTATGACGTTCTTATTACAAAGAAACACAGCAATGTACATACGTGTATGTAAATGCATGCAGGGATCATATATAAAAAGAGTTTTATATTCAAGTTTGTAAAGTATTGTTGACAATTGTGTTAAAGCATTGTTGTATAAAGAAAAATTTCAAATTTCAATTCTAACAGTAATGGAAGTGTGCTCGTGCAGGAGAATCATGTGGTCTCTTGGGATAGTGAAAAACAAGCAACTGCAATCTCGTTACACGTTGTTATTATTGTTGTAATTGTTATTATTATTATTGTTGTTGTTGTTGTTGTTTTTGTTGTTGTTGATATAATAATAATATAATTATTATTATCATTATTCGAGACAAGTGGGAATCTATAATATTTCGGAAATTGTATTTACGATCATGCAAATTTAAAATAAAAAAAATATATTTTTATATTAAAAAATATATATATGTGTGTATTGTATATAAAGATTCTTATTAAGATTGATAAATTTTAAAAGATATTTAATCAATGAGTTTTGTGTATTTTTAATTAATTAATGATTTGATCTTATTGATTTATTTCTTTTGATCAATTTGATAGTATCAAAATTGTTTTCATTTTTGCGAATAACAATTTTTATCAGTTTAAAGTTAGCTAATAAAAAAAAATATATATATATCGTTGAATTTATCTTTCAATAATTTATATCTCTATAATAATGGAAGAATATTGACACTTTTGAAAAAACATCGATGATCTTGAAATCTCTGGAAAAATAACCTTGAAAAAAATTGTCATCTCAATCAAAATATTTCTTCTTTCGGATCGAACTATTTCTTACTCTGATATTTCGTTGTATCATTAAAATTAACGGTGATATTTGACGTACTATCCTAACTCGAAACATACATGCATATCTATCTATATATATATATATATATATATATATATATATATATATATATATAGATAGTATGTTTGTGTATGAGTGTATAAGAATAAGGAAGCACCTTTTGTCAAAAGAGAGTACTTCTACGCACGTACGAGTGATTTATACGACGCGTCGTATTTTCTCGAGAAAATTACTCTCCTACTGTGAAGCCTGGTGCTACGATAGGCCGTAAAATCTAACGATAATTTTATTATTATATACGTTTGAACTTGAATATCGTGAAAAGTGTTAGAAGTACATATATACGCACATATACATACATACTTGTATATATATATATTTCCTGGAATTAATTTTATACCTAAAAAGATCTATAAGTATTGTAGTATATTACTTAAATAACCATACAAATAAAAAAAAAAAAAAATAAACAAACAAAAGACCATAAGTAGTGCGGTAGTTAATTGACCACAATTGTCCTAAATTTTCAGATCAGGTCGATTTAACTATAAAACAGGATACCACCCTTCTACCCCTTCTCGTTATAAACTACCCTTACATCCATTCACTAGATAAGTACTTACTATTTAAAATACCAGCTGGAAAGAGAGAGAGAGAGAGAGAGAGAGAGAGAGAGAGAGAGAGAGAGAGAGAGAGAGAGAGAGAGAGAGAGAGAGAAAGAAAGAAGGAAACAAAGAAAGAAAGAGAAAGAGAGTAGTGACACCAGGACCCTAAGATAAACTGTTCGTTGCATCGTCGAGGTTGTCGACTGGTGAAACGAAGAGTTACAAGAGCGAGCGAGCAAGAGAGATAAAGATATATAGAATTGAGAGGAGGGAGGGAGGAGGAGGAGGGGTTGATTATAAACCGAAGGTATGAGGGTGATGTAGGAAGGGTGAATGAGGGGGTTACGAAGGGTGGTAACGTGCAGCAACAGCAACAGCAGCAGCAGCAGCAGCAGCAGCAGCAGCAGCAGCAGTAGCCACGGTGGTCCACCGTGAGGGTGGTTTATGGGGGGTTGTACCGGGCATTGTTGTATAAATAGGTTTGGCGAGTTAGGGGTTGCTACCCCCGAGGGAACTGCACATGTCCGCATCGATTATACCACCCCCATCTCTCTCTCTCTCTCTCTTCATATATATCTCTCTTTCTCTTTCTCTCTTCACGGGCCTCTTCTCGATTCTCTGCCACAAGCAGGGGTGGCGTCACCCCTATGCTCTGTCGTACACTTCAATCCACCCCATACACCACCACCACCACCACCACCACCACTACCTCCACCACCATCCCTCCTCTTCCTCTTCCTCCTCTCTCTCTTCTCCTCTTCGTACTCTTCCTACTTCCAACCGCGTGTTCCAACCCGACCAAGGCTTTCTCCCGGTGGAGCCCACGGGGCACACCGCTCGGTTATTTTCAAGCCATTTGCTTTGTAAACGCACGCAATCTCGTACTACCAGGACAACCTCTCCCACCCCCATCACCTACCCCCCCTACCTATCCCCTCACACCATCCAACAGACCCATCATCTAACCCACTACTCGTCTCATACATTCTTCTCGATAGACCTTTGGCCCCTTGTTCAAGATACTTCTTGGTTTACTCGTATTGTATTTATTTGGATGTAAAATATTTCTGTTTTTTTGTATGGGTCTTTTGGTTTTTGTTTCTGTTTTTGTTTCGTTTTGTTTTCTTTTTTTTTTTTTTAATGTAATCTCTTCCGTACGAAATTTTGTTACTGTGTTTATTTGTTATATTGATGATAATTTGATGCTCATCCAGGTCAGTGATAGGTTGATTTATTTTTGGATGCGATCTCTCTCGTACGAGATTTTATTATTGTTTAATTATATTCATGATAATTTGTTGTTCAATCGGGTCAGTTATCGTTCGATTCATTTTTGGATTTGGTTTGATAGGAGAAAAATTGTTTTTAGGATGTACGTATGTTAGAGGATATACGTTTTTTGGAAATATCGTTGTAATGGTAGAAATCTGATTAAAGTTGCTCAAGAATGTATTACTTACTTGTGTAGAAATTACATATTCGTGAATAAATTTTGTTGTTGACCAATAACGAGAACGATTTTAAACGACTACGTGAGCAATTTTTATCATTAGAACGAGATAACAAAATTAATGAAAAAGATATCGACATCGTACCCAATTTACGAACAAAACTTTTCTTAACAAACCAAATTCTAAATAACCAAATTGAAATATCTTCATTCCGCAAGAAAAATCAAGTCACGAGAAACTTCTAAAAAATCCCAAAACGAAAAGAGTATCCTATTCAATAGATAAACAACAAAATTCTAAACAACCAAACTGCAATATTCTCATTCCGCAAAGAAGCTCAAATCGCAAGAAACTTCAAAAAATCCAGAAAACAAAATTAACTACGTCGTGATTCTTTCCATTCCGCAAGTAGAAAAAAGAAGAAAAAAAAAATCGAACCAGAATTACCTTCAAACGATCCTTAAGAAAAAGAATGATCACAGTGTAAAAAAACTAGGGATGAATAATAGCAGAATAACCTTGACCAAGCCCAGTAGTAAGAACCCTAGGGGTATCTTAAGAAAATTAGAAGAAGGGTCAGTGGAGTTACGCTATTCAATAGGGTTGAAGTACTAAACACACCGAGTTTTGATGCCGTAGGGGTGGGCGGGTCTCCATAAGCGGGTCTACAGCACACCTCGATCGCTACAAGTGTCGGCCATGACGAAAGCCCACTTGACTCTTTGCCTCCTCTCTCACTCACTCACTTACTCACTCTCTCTCTCTCTCTCTCTCTCTCTCTCTCTCTCTATTTCTGCTTCTATACCACCCGGTAGAATTTCACACTATAGGACGCAATCAGCACCCTTCCAACCAGAACCAAGTGAGATAGAGAGAGAGAGATTGAGATAGATAGATAGATGGAGATAGAGAGAGAGAGAGAGACAGATAGAGGATGAGACTCCATCACCTGGCGCATGACAGAGTACACTCGATGGAGATCAACCCCGTATGTACAACACCACCCCAATACCCGATGTTACGCTACGTTGAATCTCGTGTTTTTATTAACAACAGGTACATCGACCGAACTCGAACGCCACTGACGATGCAAACTTCAAACTCGTGCTGAATTAAACCTCTGATCGTATTTCTGATTCGACAGATTCCTACAAGAGAGACATGTATATATATATATATTTTTTTTTCCTTCTTTTTTCTCTTTCAAATTTGTTCCCACCCCTTTTGTTTCAAATTACAACAATTTCGAGACGAAGTTCAAAATTTTGTTTTCAATCAACAATCAAATGACTTCTTTAAGAGATCAAGATTTTTCTTCGATCCGATTAATAAGGGATGATTTCTTTTTTTTTTTTTTTTTTTATAGAGTATGCTGATGTTTGTTGCGAGAAGGATGAGAATGGAGTCGATCTATGTAAAAATAATTTTCAAAAATTTGTCAAAAACATTGTCCTTCCATTTATTCCTTCATAAGAAAACAAATAAACAAAAAAAGAAAAAAAAATAGATAAAAGATAGAGGATTAACCAAGAAAAAAAAAAAAAAGAAAGAAAAAAAAAGATTGGCCAATGTAACACCCTAAAGAAAATTAACATCAGAATGATTCTAACGCGAACGAATGAACCGTGAATCATTAAAATAATTCAGCTATACTATTCGCAATACATTAGTAACCCATGGAACGATCGAGCGACGGTAACATAAGGAAGACACCAGGCTCATAGAGGCACTTATGTTGCTAGCTCTGTAGGGGGTGGGTGGGTGGTTTTGGGTTGGTTGGATGCTGAGGGATGGGATGGGATGGAGAAAGCACCAGAGAGATATACGAAGATACGCCCTCCATCTGTCCACCCTCAGTGGGGGTGCCAATGTCGTAACGCCTCCCTATTCTGAACAACCCTCTTCGACAACATCTCTCTCTCTCTCTCTCTCACATACACATACTATCTGTCTCTATATCGCTCTCTTGTTCACATGAACATAAATGTATAGGAAGAAAAAAAAAAAAGGGGTGAGAATATTTCTTTATGGTGGTAACTTGTTTCTTTCAGGAATCTAACTCGATTACAACAACGCGTTGCACGAAGCAAAAAAGAAAAAAAAAAGAAGAAAAAGGGGATAAAGAGAGTCAAGGGATGAACAGGTGTCCCTACTAAAAGTGGGTGTTCCGACCTAGCCATCATGGTTGACTTAGGGTTGCTCAATATCATCTAGCCACTTTATGAGCACGTTATGCTGAACTTATTAGGGGTCTACGTATACATCACTTCTTCAAAACTACTTTCGTTCATTCGTCCTAATTAATACAAAATTGGTTAGGGTTGTCTAATCGTTCGTGAGGTATTAGAAAGAAATATTTCAAAGTCTGATTTTATTATACAACCTATTCATATATTTTACGTATCATAAGTTTGACCAACTTTTGAGACACTCTTATCAAATCAAATGTAATTCATTCAAAGACAATTTGTTAAGAAACAAGACAGATTGTATAATTTCTCCTTATTAATTGTTAATACCAAAACTCTTTTTATTTCACTGTTTCTGTTTATTATTCTTTACGAAAGATAGGCAGTTGAAAAATGAATATTGTACAAACGTGGTGTAAGATTGTCCACGTTCATAATATAATACGATCATGAGAGTAAGGAGAAATTTTTAACTGATCATTTTCGGTCTCTACCAATCCTGAAAAACCTCATCGTAAGTATGTAAGCGATCAAGAGTTTGGTTGTTGCTAAAGTTAGTGTATTACATACCAATAAGAAGAAATAGTGGTGTATAGGTATAGTATGGTAGGGAAGCTGGGAAATGGGGGTCCCAGATGACCCGATGGCCTGGCACGTATGAGGCCCCAGACTGCTGGGCCCGACTCCCGGACTCAGTGGTTCTAACAGAAGGTAACTTTGAAGTTTCTTGAGAGCTTCCTCTCTCTCTCTTTCTTTCTCCTTACCTCCCACCCTTTTCATATCTCTGTCTCTTTCTTTCTTTCTCTCTCTGTTCCTCCTCTTCTCTTTTCTCGAAGCCAGTTGCCTTCTCGTAGCCTATACTTATCCTCCTACTAATACCACCACCACTACTAGCATCACCCCCTCCTCTTCTTACCTTCGGTTACCTTATACTTATTGCCTCTGCTCGGGGCCTGCCCCTACAGGGTGTGTTATTATTATCTGACATTATCTATAATTCTGAAGCGGGCAGGAAGCCCACTTAGGGATTGTGATAGCCCCCGTGATTAAAGCACCCTACCCCTCACCCACCTACATATATATATATATATATATATATATATAATATTGTAGTATACACCTACACTGTATATAGGATACACTTACAGGATCTTTCAAAACGATTGCTTAGATGAATTTTATTTCTAAGACGGAAGTATCGAGATCTTTTCAAAATCATGATTGTTAATATGAAATATTGTATATTGGGAGGGGTGGGGGTAGTATGTAAGAGAGAGAGAGAGAGGGAAAAAAGGAAAAAAATATAAAGAAAGGAAGAAAGAGAGACAAAAAAAATTAATATTGATCCGAAGTTACGATATTACACATGAGTTATACTCTCACTGAACCGGTTTTCTCTTCATCCAGGATACCTTTCGTCGGAAATATCATAGACGTCTAAGAGACGATAAAAGAGTAACTATCACGTGGGTGATCCACGATCGGATCTATATCTGATCGTAGCTGAAGGAACCTGTATAGAAAACTTATATCTCTAATCGTACACCCCCTCGAAGAACCAGGCCCTACAACAGTAGGCATTCAGAGTATGGACCCTCGAAGACTCTACTGTAGTATATATAATACATATATACATACATACATACATACATATATATATATATATATATAAAATCGTCTGTTGATTATAAACCGAAAAAGCCGGAAACCACTTATGTTTGATACTTTCTATAAAAAAAAAAAAACAAAATATATATATACTATTTTTTTGAATATATTAGATTTTTATGTTGAATAAAAACTCAGTACTATGTACGTTGTATCTATATATACGTGTCTTTTTTTGCGATTGTCCTTTCGTGGAACATAGTATATAGACAATGGTAAAATATTTGGATAAGAATTTTAATTCAACGTACTATATACAGTAGCTATATATTATAGCTAGATTTTGAGAATACTTGAGGGCTCCTGAACAGCAGCCAATAAACTTTCCTAATTCGTCCTTGATCCATCACAGGCGCTAATTTAATGTACCCCTTTCCTTCTTTCCTGTTCCTTTTGTTTTGCGATCTATAAAGAACGATCAAGGTATAGATGAAAAAAGAAAGAAAAAGAAAAAGAAGAAGAAGAAGAAGAAGAAGAAGAAGAAGTAGAAAAAAGAGAAAAAAGAAAGATAAAAAATAATAATAATAATAATAATGGAGAATTTCAATGAATACCCTTAAGGCATTTCGAAGGGCCAAGTGGGCAACAGTAGGCATTCAAGAAAACGGCCCTGGAGTAATCATCGACCGATTATAAACCGAAAAATGCCGGAAACCATTTACGTGTCGCGACGTGAACACTTAGCCATCCTTGGAACCACACCTTTGTCGGTTTTGTTTCTTAAGGAAGAGTCCTCGTATGTATGTATTTCGATATGCACATATGTATTTTTATTTTTTTCTCTTTTTTTTTTTTTTGACTACAGGAAATTCAAGTTCTAATGTCAAAGAAGAATATATTTACGTATGTATGTATATACGTGTGTGTGTGTCGATACGTATCTACGTCCGTTGGACCCCTGTGGTCCAAACGGAAGGTGGTAAAGTGGGCTGAGTCTTCCTCGTTTGACTCTCTCTACTCGGCAACGGGAGACCGATTATGGTGATGCTTTTGGACACTCTGCTACCGTGCACGTGCCTATCATATGGGAATCTCAGACGTCATCGATCGTCGTCAACGATATCCGGATATGTTATACCAAAGAATCGACCTTCTTGGAAACCTGATGAAATTTAACTAACCTTTTCAATCACAATATTATTTTCATTTATTTCTCTGGAATTCGTTCTTTTGCTTTTGTTTTCGTTCGCCATTGCTACAATCGCGTTCGACAATTCATTTCTTACGATGGAGATAAGTAATTTCTTTTTTTTCTTTTTTTTTTTTTAAATCAGATGTGTACAACAAAATGTGTATTCATTTTTCTTTCCGTTTCTCATTGTTAAAGCTAGAACGTTTAATCCAGACGCAAAATGCTTCTTCGTAACAGGTCATTTATATTTTTAATTATTTTCAATATGGCGACTAACGAATTAACCTACAAAATTTTCGGATTTCAGATTTCAGATCGGTGTGTAATTCAATCTTTTCTTTTCTTTTTTTTTGGTAGGTTTCTATTCCTGCGTCGATCGCGAGGAGCGAGGATCGCGTTCGCTTCGATGACGATCTTCGATCAATTTCCACGGAATGTTCTCAAGGCCAATCGTACGACCGATTTCTTTTTCCAGCGATCTATATCATATCTGTAGATTCTTCGTACGGTATCAAACGGGTATCGATCCTCAGCTAAATTGAAAATATTGTCGAAGACTTTGAGAGAGGCCATCCATGCGATCCCACTTACTATTAGTACGCCACGTATTATCAAGCCATTTCGTTCGTAACGTCTATTCCGCACATTGTTCTCTTGTCGAATGAAACCGTTTACGGAACACGCGCGTACTCATGCACACGCGCACACATACGCACACATATGCACACATAAACACACTTTTATTACTGTAATCAATTTTGACTTGATCGTCAACCTACCGGTCGTCGTTACGGAAGCAAGTCGATAAATTCTCTTTCGAATTCAGAATCCAATGGGATACGACTTCTATGATTATCACGAAGAATTTTGCTTACGTTCGCGTAATCTTCAGTTTAAGGATTTCCTGCGGAATCCAAATAACTCCGTTTCATTATCACTTTTCGAATCGTACAATTTCGTTTCCCATGAGATCGAGCGTCGGAACGGTCTTCGTTCTACGTTGATCATTACTTCCAATGATTTAAGATCTCTCGAGAGCACTCTTTCACGTTTATCCAATTTTATTTGCATAGACAATGACCAACAAATTTGTTTTTAAACATTTATAATCCACATATTTTTCCAGTATTAATATTGCCTAAATATTTCATTGAACACATTCCTATCGATATTTCTATATTATCTTCTAAAAATTTCCCAAAAGCATTCCGCACTACGAAACGAAAAAAAAGATTTCTCTCATAGTTTTCCTCTCTCATTCTTTAACATTTTACCTTAATACTGATTAAATCCATTTCTATTACTATTCCTATCTAAAAACTATCTAAAAACAAAACTTCCCCTAGAAAAATAATCCCAAACCATTCCGCAGTACGAAACGAACGATCAACGAAAAATTAAGCAATAAAATCCCTATAACCTATAAAATAGAGTCCATTAACGTAACCCATAAATACAAAAAAATCTTTCTTACTTTTTATCTTAAGAAACGATTTCTCCCTCCCTCTCTCTCTCTCTCTTTTCTCCCTTTCTCTCTTGAATCTTCTCACTTAAAGCTCAAACTTTGGAAATTCGTAAGGGGCGATCAGTCACCAGTCGACGAGATAAATCTGACTCATAAGTTACCAGAGAGCTCCCGTAGGCTAGGGGTTGCCCTATCTACGGGGGATGCTGTAGGGAAGAGAAAGAGAGAGATAGAGAGACAAACAGCCAAAGAGAGAGAGAGAGAGAGAGAGAGAGAGAGAGGTACCCTCGGTGTAGCCCATATCAAGATCTCTTTGCATCTCTACGAGGCGAACGGCGACACGGAGGGACGTACAGGACGAAGAGAGGGAGATAGGGAGGTATAGGAGACAGGGTGGATGAAGGGTGGTAGGAAGGGGGTGTAGTGGGCCACGGGGGTGCTTATCTCTACGTTATTCCCGAAGGGCGAGCCCCGTCAGCCTGGGAGCTGCCAGATAACGTCCTCTACCCTCCCCCGTTCGACTCTACGATACCCTTTGCCTATACTGGGTGTCGAAGTCGTCGAACCTATCTCGAATTTCGTACAACCCCTCATCCCTTCCATCTTACCCTAGCCCAGTTCTAACCTACGACCCTTAAAAGATCTCTCTTAAAGAAAAATATAATTGTTGTAATGACATGTTTATGAATGACGATGAAAATTTCGTGATGTGATCATTGTTCGTGATATGATTTTTATATAATTGGATTATTTCACGGGTGTGTTATTGATTTATTAATTTATGTTTGTGTTACTAATTGGAATTATTTATGGTGCTTTTGCTTTGTTATGTTTGTATGTAATTTTGATTGGGTGTATAAGGGATCATTTTGAAAGAGATGTAGTATGTAAACTGTATCGTGATTTGTATATCTTTTTGTCATGGAATTTTATATATGTATATATATATATATATATTTATATTATATTTGTGTATGTATATATGATATTAAATATATGTACATCAGATGTTATGATAAGAAAAAGTTTAATGAAAAATAATTGTCATGAAAATTATTAAGTAATATAACTAATACAGCGTAACGATGAAAAAAGAAAAAAAACAATAGGAAAAGAAATGTGTCTCTAGGATTCTCGAAATATTGATTAAGAATGTGACGTAAGAAACAATCCGATATTTGATTTTTGATAATAATCTCGATAATTTTAGGATAATAGAAAATTCTGAAAAAAAATCTCCAGCCAATATTTTCTTATTGAATAAGAACATAAAAAGAAAGAATTAAAAAGGAGAGAAGGAGGAAAAAGTACGAGTACAGAGATGCTATCAAATATTTTTATTTTAAAAAGAATATGACGTAATTAAATAATCCGATACATTATATAATTCTTAATAATTAAAAACAAAAGCAAAAAATATGTACACACACACACACGCGCGCATATAATAAATTAAAAAAAAAAAACACATATGTATATAACATAAATATAATATATATAACAAATAATCTATATCAATACAAAAATCACATAACGTGCGTTAATACAACATACATTACACATCATACATTAAATATAAATAAACGTAACACACATACCCACATGCATATACATATAGAAGAGAAAAAGAAGAAAACAACAAAACAAAAAAACACAAAGATAAAAAAAAAGAAAAACTAAGAATACAAAATCCCACGAAATATCTCCGTTCAAAAGAATGCCAACATAAGAAACACCCAGTATAAACGATCGACGTCCCATTTCTGTAGTAGAACGTCCTGGTCGGTCCAAGATAAGCCACCCTCTCTCTCTCTCTCTCTCTCTCTCTCTCTCTCTCTCTCTCTCTCCTCTCTTTTTCTCGCGTTCCTCGGATCCCGCGAAGGGTGATCGGCCGCTCGTGAAATAAGCTTCGCAGGGTTTTGGTGGTCGCGCTTTTGGGGAGGCTTAGAAGGGCGTTTGTGCACGCTCTCGCCCGAAACGACTGACTACCGACTCTCCTTTAGCTATGTATATACTTCCGAATCATCCCTCTTCTCTCTTTCTCTGTCTTTCTCTGTTTCTCTCTTTCTGTCTTTCTCTGTTTCTCTGTTTCTCTTTCTATCCCGCAAAACAGAGCCCTCGAAGGGCCTCCCAGCTGCCGATGACGTTTCCACGTGGGTACCCGCGAGGCTCGCGTGTTTTCGACGTCACCCTGATGATTTTACTCGACTCCTGCCACCCTCTCACCCCTTATGTACCCCTCTACGTTTCTACCCCCTCTCTCATTCTCTCTATATTTATTTATATGTGTATATGTATACGTATAACGTATATCTGTCTCTTTTTCTTTTATTGCTATTGTTTTTCTTCTTTTTGGAAGGGTCGTTGCTCTTTTCTTGAAAGGATTGCTAATCTCTTTTTTTTGTGATTTAGAAATAAAAAGGAGAAAAGGAAGAATATATATATATATAAAGAGAGAGAGAGAGAGAGAGAGAGAACATTAAAAAATATATATATATATAATATATTTATATAATATATATATATATATGTATAAATATATAAATATCTATATTTATATTTATATATATATAAATATATATATTTTATTTTATTATATATTTTATTATATTTATAAATATATTTTATATTATTTATATATTTAAATTTATTATATACTTATATATATATATATATATATATATATATATATATATATATAAAGAAAGAGAGAGAGAGAGAAGGAGAGAGAATATTACAAAAAAAGAAATAAAAATGTAAAAAAAGCTTATTTAAGTGAAAAGTTGTTCCTTCTTTCTTCGAAATGAAAAATTAATTTCTTTTTTCTTTTTTTCGTTTTTTTGAATTTCATTCGACAAATCGAGAAGTCTTTTTAATCGAACGAAAACTTCTTATTCTGGAAAAATTTTCTTTTCGACAAGCAATCCATATTTTGCAAAAAAAAGAATACGAAAATCTGACGGAGCAAATTCTTTTTTTATTATGTAAAATTTGTATTTTGATAATCGATAATTAAAAAGGCAATGAAATTAAATAACGAAGTGGGCAATCATAAGATGCTTTGTAAATGTAAACCTGCTGAATGAAGTGTCATCAGAACGAAATTGTTTTGACTATTCGTAAGAAGATCGGATACGGGGTCAACATTTAATTTCCTGTTGCCCGCATGACCTGACTTTTGAAAAAAAGAAACGCGGACAAGAGATTGTAAATATTGAACCTAGACGATTTCTAACATCAAAACCAACGATATTATGTTAATCGAAAAAAACGATATAAATTTGATATAAGAAATGAAATAATATAAGAAATGATAATAAGAAATAATATAAATTTAAATAAAGAAATGTATAATTTAAAATGAACATCAATACAATTATATATATGTAATATTATAAACAATAATATGTTATATTAATATATAAATATACAAATAAAAGATTAATATAAAAATTAATAATATTAATAAAAAAAAATGGATATAAAAAATATATAAAAAAGATTAGATAATATTATAAACAATATTATATTAATATGATAACAATATTGATAATAATAGTGTTATGCTAAATCGAAAAATAAATAAACGTGTTCTCAAACTTTTGGTTGTATGTTTCACATTTGAATAAAAAAAAGGAAAAAAAAAGAAATAATAATAATAATAATTAAATAAACGACTTTCTCTCTTTCACCTACCCCTAATCAAATGGAAAATTAGATTAATATTATAGCGCTGTTTTACTTATTTAAATATAATAATCCGAGAAATTATTTTATGATAGTTTTTTATTATTAATGAAATATTTGAATAAATGATGGGACAAAAGAAAATTACTGTCGTTAATTTACTTACATATAAATCTGAAAAAATCTTTGTGTCATTCGCTCAAACGATCAGATATTTTATAATATTAATTTCTTATATAATCGATATAGCAAAAACGATTAACCAGTTTAAAGAAGATCAAACATTCGTGATATGTGAAATTTAACGTCGAAATGAACAGTCACAGAAAAAAGAAAAAGAAAACTTACAGCTGTCGCTTACATACACAATCCGGAAAAAAAATATTACACCTGTAATTTACTTGCGTAGAAATCCGACAAAATTCTTATATCATTTATTAACCGATCAGAAATTTTCAAAAATTTATTCCTTAATTTCGATATCAATGCAACAAGAATGATTAAACGATACAAAAAGAAAAGATTAAAAATCGCAAAGAAAAATTACAGCTATCGTCTACGTATAATATTAACAAAAAAATATTACAGCTGTAATTTACTTAGATGCAAATTCGAAAAAATTCTTACATCATTTATCAACCAATTAGAAATTTACAAAAATTCAGCTTTTTATTTCGAAATCAATGTAACAAAAATGATTAACAAGTTCAAAAAGAAAAGATTAAAAATCGCAAAGAAAAATTACAGCTGTCGTTTACATACAATATTAACAAAAAAGTATTACAGTTGTAATTTACTTAGATATAAACTCGAAAAAATTCATAAACATAATTTATTAACCGATACAAAATTTCCCAAAAATGCATTCCTCCGAGATCAATACACGACCAACCAGTTCAAAGAAAAAAACCAAAAAAAGAAAAAAGAAAGAGAAAAAAAATTAAAAAATCATGCCACACTGAATAAACTCTCAAAAAAAGAAAACTACATCCGTCGCTTATGTACAAAATTCAAAAAAAAAATCTTAATCTACAACAACACAGATGTAATTAATTACGAGAGAGAAATTCAAAAAAAAATATATATATCATAAACAAAATTCACTAACCAATCCAAAAATTTCTCAAAAATTCATTCCTCCAAAATCAATATATTAACCAACCACTGTTCAAAAGAAAAAAGATTCAAAAAAAAAAAAAAAGAAAGAAAGAAAGTAATCAAAGAATCATGGTACGCGAATAAGCGATCAAAGCTTAGAAAGTCGGATTTAGAGAAGGGTTCGGAATATTTTATCCGAAAGAGAAAAAGAGAAAGAGAGAGAAAGGAGAGCAAAAAGAGAAAAAAAGACAGACAGACAGATAGACAGAAAGAGAAAGAGAGAAAGAGAAAGAGTTTTACTCGGGTCAGGTAGAAAAATAGATCGCGTCGGATGGTCTCGGTGGTTTGGGCTATTGTTTCGCGTGACACCCGGTGCGTATCGGTGCTGGTGGTTGCTTGGTTGGTTTGCTTGGTTGGTTGGTTGGTTGGTTGGTTGGTTGGTTGGTTGGTTGGTTGGTTGGTTGGTTGGTTGGTCATAGCGGCAAACGAGCGTAAAACTCGACCAGAACAATGGCACGTGGTGTGTGCGTGCCACATTTTGGGTGCCATCATATATACCTCTCCTTGTCTAATTCAAAAAGTACAACAAATAAAAAAAAAAAAGAAAAAGATATCAGTTACTTTAGGTATCTTGCTTAAACATAAACGAAAATATCAGGTAGAGTAGATTTTGTTATCACGAGTAAGACGTTTGGATCTTTTGGAAGCAAGAATTAATCCAATCGTGTTAACTCCAATTGTTAGTTTTCAAAAATTCCTTCGGAACAAATTTAACAGGCAATTTTATTCGTAATCGACGATCGTTTATCCGTGATTTTGTTTTCCTTCTTGCTACTTTTATTTATTTAATTTTTTTTTCAACGATCGAATTTATTTATTTATTTTTTTTTTTTCATTTATTTAACAACGAATGAACAACGTCGGAGTGGTGTATCTGATAAAGAGAGAGAGAGAGAGAGAGAAAAGAAAAAAAAATTTCTAGGCCCTTTCTCGATCTCGGTAGGGTCGGACGTTATCTCCCCCTCGAATGAAATTATTCGCGAGCCATTGACTCTTCGTCTCACTTCAAATCGGAGGAGGGTTGAACGAGATCGCCAAAAAGTTAGGTATAAATCTTAGAGATTATTTTTCTTCTTTTCTTTTATTTTTCTTTTAATTTTTTTTTTTTTTTTTTTTAGGTCCAACACAGTTAGGCACCGTAGTTATTATTTGTCGTACTTTGTCTCTGTTTCTAACTTTGTTTTGTCTTTTTTTTTTTTTTAAACGCGTAACAATCATTATCCGAATGATTATTGAGGGATATTGAGAGAAATGAGGGAACAGGTGGGGTGTGTCTCAAGGAACAGCTGTGTCGAAGAAAGAATAAGATTTGTTCAAAAGATTAGAACCCAAACATGACGAGGTAAGTTAAGATTTTTTTTTTGGTCCCTTTCCATTTCTTTTTCTCCTCTTTTCTACTTTCTCTCTCTCTCTCTCTCTCTCTCTTTTCATTTTTTGCTTTCTTTTTCTTTTTTTGTTGTTGCTGAGGAGTTTCGATATCGGGATAAATATCGCGAAGAATATTGGAGCCAAGTCACGGTTGGTTCCGGTCAATCAAAAGGTCAAAATGGTACGGATATGGTGAAGAGAGTGAAGAAGACGAAGACGAAGACGAAGACGTAGAAGAAGAAGGAAAAAAAGAAAAAGAAAAAAAAAGAAGAGAAACGGAAGGTTGAAAGGTACAATCATAATGATGGTCGATCAGGAAAAACATATGGTGGATTAATCGAGGCGTGTGCCCTGTTTCTGAAGAAAGATCCCGTCGGGTACCAGATGACAGACAAAGAGGGACAGAGACAGAAAGAGAAAGAGAGAGAGAGAGAGAGAAAGAGAGAGGGATGACCCTAAATATAAGTCCCTAAAATTCCCCTAGAAGATCGAAAACTCTTGAAAAGTCTTTGAAAGAGAAGCAGAGTCATACGATCGGACAAGGCATTGAAAAATTGATCTTCCTATGGTGGTTCCACCCCTAACTTAGTTCTTACTGAGAAGAAAAAAATTTTTTGAAGGGTATGTATGTCTATGTGTATATATATGTATGTATCTGTATAAGAGAAAGAGAGAGAGAGAGAAAGATATGTACGATGACTAGTCATCAGCATTTTCGAGGTCGAGCGGCAAAACTTCAAGGACCTTCACGAAGGCCAGAAACACTCGCTTGGCCCCCTAATTATCACTACGGGGGTTCCCCTTTCGGGCACGGGACCTCTTCTGGTACAAAACTGCACAGCAGGGGTCTACTGGTGAATCCCCTTTAACCCCGCACACGTCTTTCCGTCTCTCTCTCTCTCTCTCTCTCTTTCTCTCTCTCTCTCTCTCTCTCTCTCTCTATCTCTATCTCTCTCTTTCTCTTCATTATGTGATCCTGCAGAGTTTACTAATATTTTTATTTCCTCAGAAAGATCGGCAAGTGTAGTCCTGGGAATGGATTCATTGAGAACCACTTGTTGACATTTGTTACGAAATTAACAACTGAGAAATTTCTCTCTTTTTCTTCGACCTACGAAAAAAATGGAGATAAATTTTTGATCTTCTTGGTCGATCAGATTTTGCTTTTCTTTTTATTTATTTATTTATTTTTTTTTTCTTGAACGAATTGTTCGTCGGATATTATTTAGGGATGATTGAGAACCACTTGTTGACATTTGTTACGAAATTAATAATTGAGAAATTTCTCTATTTTTCTTCGCTTTATGAAAAATATGGAGACAAATTTTTGATCTTCTTGGTCGATCAGATTTTTCTTTTCTTTTTCTTTTCTTTTTTTTTTTTTTTTCTTGAACGAATTGTTCGTCGAATATTATTTAGGGATGATTGAGAACCACTTGTTGATATATCTTACGATACAAAGTATTTCGCTTTCGGAAGTGACGTAGGTCAATGACAAGTCCCATGAAATGTTTGGACCCATCAGATTTTACTTCGAACTTAATTCTTCGTTAATATTTTTGAACGATTGAGAACCACTTGTCGTCCATTATGATAATTCAAATTCGAAACTAGTAAACAATAAACGATTGAAATTTTACGGACCTATCAGATGTTTCTTTTTAAAGAATCGAGAGTAACAACGAGATCTGAGTTTTAACGAATTGATAAAAAAAAAAATGGTGGAACATTTGTTGAAAATTTTCGAATTTCTAACGAAACGAAAATATCCAACGATCGTTTCTACATAACCTAAATCGATAACGATCAATTCGTGTTTCGACTCTAACAACGAATCGTTGATTGAAAAAAGTGCATGACAAAAAACTCATCGTTTTTTATAAAAAAAAAAAAAGAGAGAGAAAAAAAAGAAAGAAAGAAAGAAAGAAAGAAAGAATAGGCAACGAAGACCGCAAGGTAGTATTCCTAAACCAAGAATTACGAAATTTTATGGGAAGCGAAATTTCATCCGCAGTAGTAAACAGAATTCTTCCATCGAGTGAACATAATCAGGAAAAGCATAACTCAACGATCGTTCTTAGCTGAGGGTATGCCCAAGAGTTGTTACGAAAGAAAGAAAAAAAGAAAGAAAAAAAGAAAGAAAGAAAGAAAGAGATAGAGATAGATTAGAGTAGAATAGGGTAGGATAGGGTAGGGTAGTTTGAAAAGGGCCAAAAGTAGGAATGTGAGGTTGTCTCGTGCACGCATTCGCCACCACGAATCCACCCCCAAGTCGACACTTGGCTGGGCTCGCAGCAGTTACAGGACACGTACAGGACGAGGGTTGCTGTTCGCCGTTTGATCGTTGATGTTTTGCTCCCTGAGTAAAAGAGAAGAAGTAGGAAGTAGGAATAAAGACGAAGAGAAAGAGAGATAGATAGAGGAAGCACACTTCGTCTTTCCCACGTGCTGCTCGATGCAAACAACGTGCATCGCGTGTTCACCTATACGTGCAGCCGTCATTCTAGAAAAGGGAACAGGATTAGTCAGGGGTTGGTTACAATAGTGAAAGAGAGAGAGAGAGAGAGAGAGAGAGAGATGGGGGTGGTGGATCCGTGGATGATTGCTGGGCTGGCCGCGTGACGGTAACTACTGGGGCTTGGCATGACGGACAGGCCGACGGCTCTACGCTTCTACACTATAGTCACGAGCATGTCTCTTTGAACTAAATTTATGCTATCTCTCTCTTTCTCTATCTATCTATCTATCTATCTATCTATCTATCTATCTATCTATCTATCTATCTATCTATGTATGTATGTATGTATGTATCTTTTATGACCTTGATTGAATTTGTTTTATATAATAGTAATTATTAAAAAAATTGATTTATATATTGATACGTTTAGGATAAAGTAAGCTTGATATATACGATCAATTTTAGACTCATGATGATCTATGTTTATCAGGAAGAATGAGTTGGTAGGTGGAGTATAGGTTCGGGAAGATTAATGTGATTATTAATCATACAAGTCCAAGAAGTCTAGAGGATATCACTTGATTTTGGGGATTCGAATAATTTGTTCGGGTTTATCATATTTACATTAACTTGTCGATCCTTCTTCTTCTTCTTCTTTTTCTTCTCTTTCTTTTTTCTTTCCGTTTCTCTTTTTCTTAATCAATCATTTACTCTGACGTTTTAACTCGATTATTCTTACAAATTCGATGTTATCAATATTATATTATAATATTGGGACGATCGCTTATTACTATGTCATTGAACAATTGAGTATGTTAACGATGAAATAAGCTCCAGAACAATTTGCGGAATTCGAAATCAACGATTTTGGATCTTAACGTTTGAATATTGTACTTTCGAATCGTTCGAACGATCTTGGCATTTGAATTTCATACATGTCATTACATATTCGAACAATTGTAAATGTTAACGATGAAATAAGCTCCAGAAAATTTTGCGGAATTCGAAATCAACGATTTTGAATCTTAACGTTTGAATATTGTACTTTCGAATCGTTCGAACGATCTTGGCATTTGAATTTCATACATATGTCATTACATATTCGAACAATTGTAAATGTTAACGATGAAATAAGCTCCAGAAAATTTTGCGGAATTCGAAATCAACGTTTGAACATTCTGTGCTTTCGAATCGTTCGAACGATCTTGGCATTTGAATTTCATACATGCGTTACTGTGTATTTGAACAATTGTAAAAGTCAATGACGATCGAGTTTGATTTAAATGAAATTGATCAAGGTGAGATAAGGATAAAAGTTAAGTGATCTGACTATCTCTCTCTCTCTCTCTCTCTCTCTCTCTCTCTCTCTCTTTCTCTTGAGATTCTTCGATGGAATCTTAATGGGAGAAGAGGTACGGTGGCCGACGTGCAAGAACGCTCGTCCTTAACCACCTTTAACAAATTGCACCGACCAATCGTCGACGTACTACGATATCCTCTCAACGTGCTACTACGAGCTACTCGTCCACGCTCCTGTACAGTTTTTGTGCCGCGCATGCGGAATGTTCCGACGGATATGCGAACATACACACGATCTTTCTTCGTCCTATCTTGTAATCAAGTTAGAGGACTATTCTCGATTGACTTTGATCAAGAATTTCTTAGAATGTTTCTTTTTTATTTTTATTTTTTTATTTATTGTTTTTTTTTCTGAAAATACCATAATTTCAGGGGTTTTTGAGTTTTTGTATATATCTTCGATCATCCTAGCAATCATATGTTCGAAGAAATTTTGTTTAAGTCTGCGCATGCGCCAAAAATTTATGTAACAATGTATATATATATATATCGATGTATATATATTTGGAATATAGATAGAATTGTTATCAGTGTTTTTGTTAATGAGCGATGTTAATCGTTCGTATCTTTGGATTTGTCGATGTTTACTTTTTTAAGAAAATAACAATGAATGTTTTGATAGTATCTTCAGTAAGATGATTTGAGGTTATAAAATTATACTGAAGAATACTGATCACGTTGGGTTTAATTTTATTTAGAAAATTTGATTTGGATTATAACGAAGGTATAGAAAATTTTGACGATAAACAAATTTTTATATATTCGTTATTGGATCTTTATTAATATTGAAATTGTTGATAAAAAGTTTTGGAAAATAATCCTATAACATTTTATACTAGCTCTAATCATTATCTCAAATACAAATAATAACATTCGTTCATCGAAACCTAACAATTTTGAAAAGTAAATTTTACAGCTCCCTCACCTAAACAATTCGCCTGAATTCAAAATTCGCTGGTAAAAAATCTTAACCTCAATCAAACCTAATAAATACATATATCAAACAATTATTCTTGCGAATGAAGAATGAGTAAAAAAGAAGGGTCGGATGAAACGTCGAATTCCTCGTAAAAGAAAAAAAAAAGAAAAAGAAAAAGAAAAGAAAAAAAAAAACCCTAACTCCATTACACCTAATAACTATATCAAATTTTACCTACATAACCTTCTCACAGCGATAGATCACAAAAGTAGATCCACAAGAGTCAGACGAAATTCCAAATCGCTCGTCAGAAAGAAAAAAGAAAAAGAAAAAGAACAGAAAAATTAGAAAGACAAAAACAACCCACAAAGAACAATGAAAACGAATAAGTATAGCAAATATCCAATACCAACAAACAATAAAAAATACCTAGCTGATAATTAACTAGAGCAAGAAAAAAAGAAGAAAAAAGAAAAAAAAAAAAAAGAATTTAAAAATCAGAGACGAGTAGTCCCAAGAAAAAAATTCTCAAAAATCTCCACCCCTTCCAAAAAAAGAGAAGAAGAAAAACAAAAAGAGCCATTAAAAAAGAGAATACAAAAGCAATCCAAAGAAGATCACAAAGAATAAATAAGTATACGAACTGTCCGATACGAAACAATGACAAATACCTTGATGATAAATAACTAGAGCAAGTGGAAGATCTAGGTGCAGAGAAGTCTTAGATCACAGTAGTAAAGAGGATAGCACGTCGTGGTTGTCCAGTGGCGACGGAGGCTGTTCAGTGCTCCCTCGTACTCCGATCCAATAGAAAGAGAAAGAGAAAGAAAAAGAGAAAAAGACAAAGATAGAGAGAGAGAGAGAGAGAGAGAGAAAGAGAGAGAGAGAGAGAGAGATGGTCGGTAGAAAGAGAGGGAGAGATGGAGGAGGGGGTGGGTGTATGGTGGGAAGAGAGTCGGGATAGAAGAGAGGGCGTTGCGCAGAGTCAGAAGAAGAGAAGTGGACGTTGAGTGAGGGGTGAGAGGTGAGGGGTGGTACGAAGGAGGGATAGGGAGTAAAGAGAAGAGAAGGGAAGTAGAATGAGGATGAGGAGGAGGTGGAGGAGGAGGTGAGGGGAACGAAGCTTGGACCGTGGGGCTTTAATGAACCAATTTAAATGCATGCGATGATCAGTTGGCCTCTGAGCCCTCTTCTTCTTCTTCTGCGGGCTCTTTCGACGACGACCGGCTACCTTTACACACGATAGGCCACGCCACACGACACACGTTGCAGCCTTTCCTTCTAGGACACCGTCGAAACGTTCTACACAACCCCTCACCCCCTCAAACCCTCCTCTTCCTTCCCTAACCCCCGTTCAACCCATTTGGCTAACTTGCGTCCTTGCAGCCCTTTTCTTTCTGCTTTCTGCTGCTGCTGCTGTTGCTGCTGTTGCTGCTGCTGCTGCTGCTGCTACACCTGGACAAGGTCCATCTCCATTTTTTAATGAAATCGAAATTGCAGTTAGGAGTGAAAGAGAGAGATGGTAGGTCGTTCCTTTTTTCGAAACAAAAACGTTCAACTGGTTCGTCGGTCCAACTAAATTACTTTGGAATTGTATTAATTATGATTGTTTGGACCTGGGTATTCTGTAGGACTCTTTTTCTTTTCTTTTATTCCTTCTTTTTTCTTCTTCTTCTTCTTCTTCTTCTTCTTCTTCTTCATTTTTCGCTTTTGCTTTCGTTTTGTTCCATATAACTTTTGGATCATCCGAAGAGACGTTACGGTTTTTTCTCTGATCGGTTCCTACCAACGACGAAGACGAAGGCGAAGGGTGTTACTCGTTATAGCATGGATGACATGGGTTTTAATGCTCGATGAAATCCATGGGGCTCATCTCGAGGAATCCACCTGTTACTACTTTGATCATAGTATACCAACTTGCTTAGGGAAAGAAGAAGAATAAAAAAAGGATTCAGGATTGCTCGTGATGCTAGCGATGATGGTAATGGGACTGCTTTTACCGATGGTGTTGCTGCTGTTGGTGATGGTGATGGTAATGGTGCTGGTGGTGTGCATATCCCACAGTCCTATTCTTCCTGTTGTGGCTCCCTGCCACGTGTCCGACACCCACGCGAAACTACAACAACCAATCTCGATATCCTAGCCGTCCTTCTTCGTCATTGTCAAAATCTCGACTATCGACGAGCTTTATTGACGATAAACGTCAACTATCATCATTCCAGCGATGATTATTACCTAACCGTTTCTTCGTTAACGTTTCCCCGTCCATTTTGGTCTTCACGCATTCGGGTAATCCCATTTATTCTTGTTGTTACATATTTGTTGGCTGAACTTTACTCGACAAGTTTTTTTTACCTAAATCAAATTCCGCAGAGTTTTTAGAACGATTCGTTGGCTTGTTTGTAATCATAGTTTGGAGGTGTAAAATGTTTGGTAAGAGTGATAATTCTGTAATACATGGGATCGATTTTTACTTCAGATTGTTTTTCCGATCGAATAGAAGATTTGACGATAAAATTCATTCGATTAATTTCTTTTCTTCTTTTTCTCTTTGTTTTTTTTCTTTTTTCTTTTTTTTTTAATATTCCTTTTTTTTCAGTGAAGGATTTATCGAGAAGAAAAGAGATAAAGAAATGTCGAGGTATTTTTTTAGTTTATTTTTTTTTCTTTTTTTTGTTTTTTTTTTTTTTTGAAGGAGAAACTTCGACAAAATATTCGAGTAATTTGTCGGTGCAAAATTTTGTAAAAACAGAAAAAAGAAAAATGAAGAAAAAGAAAAAAGAAAAGAAGGATAGAGGTAATTTTTTTGTCATTGAAAAGTTTCGAAAAAAGTTTCAGTTTTCTTTTTAATGAAAAATTTTCAAAAAAAAAAAAGAAAAAATATTTGAATAATCTTTTATTGAAAATGTCCGACATTACTCTTTTATTGGTTTTATGGTTTTTAGTCATTTTCAGATAGATCAGGATTATGTCAAATGTTCACTCATGAATATTAAAAAATACCGAAAATTTTGACGTTCAATTAATTGACTCGTTGAGATCGAAATTTATCAGTAAAAAAGTTAAAGATAATTACTGTGTAATCCAAAAAATTTCAACAACCGATTGTGTCTACTAATTCTAATGTTGAAACTTTTAGTAAAAATTAGAAAAAAAAGAAAAAAAAAAAGTATTCCCTAGAAATTTCTATATCACTAATTGTCCCATTTGGACTAATCAAAATTTTCGATTAAAAAATTGTTTCGATTAAAATTATTGCAAATTTTTTCATTAATACCAAAATCCAATTTTCTATGGAAGATAAAAAAAAAAAAAAAAAAAAAGAAAAAGAAATTACGATATCATCGATCATGCACGAAATTTTCTCGATGAAAACAAATATCCCGAGAAATTTGGAAATTGTTTATCAAATCCATTCGAAATTGACAATATTAAAATGTTTGAAAAATATTTGTTAAATAATTAATGAAATAATTTAATCGAATAAAATAGAACAAAATGTTGGAATATCATTTATTAATCGATCTTCAAAAAAATTGATTGTTACAAAATTCCTAGATAACTTCTTAACCGACCGAGCAACAATTTATCGGAAACAATACAACTACACAATTCAGTTTCCCCCTCTCCTTCCCATCTCTCACCCCCCACTCTTAAGCTCTCAGACAAAACCATTCATCATCTTTCAAGAATACGCAACTCATTCTCCGATCAAAATAAAAAATAATCTAGGGAAATAAAATCAAAAGGGATAAGAAAAAAAGAACAAGAAATAAACAAAAATAAATACAAAGATAAATAAATTAATTATTAAGTAAATAAATAAATAATAATAACAACAAGAATTTCACAAATTCGTCAATCTTTTCAATTCGAAAAAGATAACAGAAGGAAGAACAGCAGAAATAAAAAAAAAAATAGGAGAGACGAATCATAAAAAGAGAATTCAAAATAAAATTTTTAAAAATCAAAGAAAAAGATAAACATGAGAAGAAGAAGAACAAGAAGAAGAAGAACAAGATGGCAGATCCCAGAAAACGAAAGCACGGATGGTATCTATCTCGCGGTTAAACGAAAAAAGATAAGTAAAAAAAAAGCAAATAAATAACAATAACAATAACGATAACGGCAAGTCGACAATTTGTCAAACATTTCAATTCGGAAAAAAGGGAGGACAGAAAGAGGAAAATAAAAAAGCAAACGAAGGCAAAAAAAAACAAAAAAATAAAAAATTGAAGAGACGACTTTAAAAAAATACACTCACACACACACACACACATATAAATATATATGTTATATGAAAAAAAAAAAAAAAAAATTTTTTTTTTTAAAGTGTAATAAAAATAAAAACCAGAAGAAAAGAAATAGAAGAAGAAAAAAGAGATAAAGAGAGAAAGAGAGAGAGAGAAAAGAAAACAAAAAATAAAATGGAAGATCGGCCGGAAACGAAAGAACAGAGTTTCTATCTCGCGGTTAATTTCGTTCACATCGACACGTACTCCACCTCCACCCGTGATCCATCCCTCATATACACAAAAAATAAAAAAAAATAAAAAAAAGAAAGAAAAAAAAATACAAAAATACAAACACATACGTACGTAGAAATAATACACATCCGAATACCAACACGTTTCGAACACGTACGCTCGTCATCGTCAGGGCCTGTCAAATCGACGTGTTTTGTCGATAATCAACGTCTATCGAATGCGTAATCGAGTGCAAGCACTGCAACTCTCTCTCTCTCTCTCTCTCACACACACACATACACATACTCTCATACATTCTCTCTCTTTCTCTTTCTCTCACACACACACACATACTTTCATATTCTCTCTTTCATTCTCATATTCTCATTCTCTCATTCTCTCTTTCTCTCTTTCTTTTTCTCTCTCTCTCTTATACACACACATATACATGTGATCTCTCACTTACTCTTTGCAAGCTAACCAGAGCTTCGGTTGCACCCTCTGGTAAAGCACTCTTTCTCTCTCTCTCTCTCTCTATCTTTCTCATTCACTCGCAGTGGTTTTCATTTGGAGATGGTCGAGAGAAAGAGAGAGAAAGAGAGGGGGAGGGAAGGGGTGGTGGAAGGTGGAAAACGGTTCCATGAAAATTCGCCCTGTCGACTGGTGTCGCGTCCCGTTTCCGTGCTTGCGACGCTATCGTTCTACTCTCGGCGTTGATTACTTCGTTCCTTTTTTCGTCCATTTCTTTTTTCTTCCTTCTTCTCTCTCTCTCTCTATCTATCTATCTATCTCCCTCCTTCTCCCTCTTTCTGTCTCTCTCTGTCTATCTGTCTGTCTGTCTATCTGTCTCTCTCTCTCTTTTACCTTTTTTTTTCTTTCTCCCTTCACTTTTTTTGGTCTCTCGATTTTTTTTTCTTTTCTTTCATTTTGTTTATTTTGTAATTTCTTTT
>NC_066610.1:1441385-1466385 GCF_905475345.1 Vespula vulgaris
GTAATCATTTATATGTCGGAAAAGCGAACAAATAAATTATATAGATAATATATCAAAGAATAAAGTTAAAGAAATTCTAATTGAATAAATAAATTTTCATTAAAAATCATTCATAGAAATTGTAATAGATTTATATTATTCATTTATTCGTTATATTACTCATTAATCATTCTTTTTTTTTATCATAAGTTAATTATATTTTTATTAAAAATTATTTTTATTTATATGTGTGTGTGTGTGTGTGTGTGTCTGTATTATTAATAATAATAATAGTAACATTACTATTATTACTATTATTACTAATAATAACAATCATTGATTATTAACAATAATAATAATTCTAAAAAATTTTGATCCACCTAATCATACTTTTTCTCTCTATTATATCACAATTTTACAATTTTTCCTCTATTACATTTCTCTCTATCGTATATTTATGAGTATGTGTGTGTGTCTACATATAATATATCACATTAAACATCTATAGATAAATATATACATATACATATATAAACATGTTTGTATATGTATGTGTACTTACACAAATATTATTCTCTCTCTCTCTCTCTCTTTCTAATAACCCATTTCTCTTATCAGAAACACACGAATAATATCCATACGAAAAAGAAAAAAAAGAAAAAGAAAATCCAACTCATACAAAATCTCACCCATAAATCCTTATAACAATCGAACGCGTTACTTAAAAAAGAAAATAAATAAAAAAAAAAAGAAAAGAAAAAAAAATATCTCGTTTTTCTCCTGTTCAATAACGGCAAGTGTTACAGCGTACAGTGGTTGAGCATTTGCGAGCACGATATCATTGCTTGACAATACCAACGAGGTTCCTATAATCTCAACCACCTTCACCCACCCCTAACCACCTTCATTTCAACCCCCTATTTCTTCCCCCACTACATGATGCATAACGTGATCCAATTCGTCCATCGATTTTCTTCGATTCGTGAAGAGTTGCTTTCTGTCTGTCTTTTGCATTCGATTTCTGGAATAAATAATGATTCAACGAAGTTAACGATAAGAAAGAAAAAGAAGAGAAAAGGAAAATAAATGAATCCATCACTCAGACCCAACGCATACCTCAAAAAAAGATGTCATGTAGCTCGAAAAAGAAAGAAAAGAAAAATTCAAGAGAGAAGAAAAGAAAAATTTCTGAGTAAGAAAGAGTTATATTATATTTATATCGTGATTAGATTTAGGATCAAATTTAGAATTGTGGAAGAGAATTGGAAGGGAAAGATAGTATAGAGAAATTGAGAGAGAGAGAGAAAGAGAGAGAAACGAAGACATGAAATTGAACCTCTCTCTCTCTCTCTCTCTCTCTCTAGCTATATATTTATCTATCTCTTTCTTTTTAGGGTTGAATCGAAAATTTGAAAAGAAAAATAATATAAAAATAAAAAGAACTTCAGAAAGAAAAGAGAGAGAAATGTGTTTTCGTGAATTTATTTCTCTCTTTCTCTCTTTCTCTCTTATTGGGATAGAAGAAGAGAGAGAGAGAGAGATAGATAGAAAGGTAAAAATACATATTTACATCGAAGTTAAATTTAAGATCTAAAGTTAAGGTTGTGGAAGAGAATTTGAAGAGAAAAATAATATAAAATATTAAATGAAAGAGAGAGAGAGAGAGAGAGAACTCACGAAATCGAACTTCGTTCTATCTCACCCTCTCTTCTGGTGATTGAAGATGGTTCGAAAAGAAAAATAATATAAAAATAAAAAATAAAAAGTTGAGAGAGATAGAGACAGATATACATTTCCGTTTATTTCTCTTTCTCTCTTTTTTCTTGGGATTGAAGAAAAAAATTTCAAGAGGATAGTTGTATGAAAGGATACAAGAGAGAAAGAGAGAGAGGTACATTTCTCTTTAAAAATTTCTTTCTCTCTCTCTCTCTCTCTCTCTCTCTCTCTCTTCCTCTCTTTCTCTCTTTTTCGGTTTGTGCTTGAAGAAGAAAATTTGAAATGAAAAAAAAGTAATATAAAAATTAAAGAAAAGATAGAGATAAATAAATAGATAAATAAATAGATAGTTAGATAGAAATTCATATTTACATCAAAGTTAAATGCAAAATCTGAAGTTAGGGTAGTAGAGAAATTTGATTTAAAGAGAATAATATAAAATATTAAAGAAATAGAGAGAGAGAGAGAGAGAGAGAGAGAGAGAGAGAGAGAGAGAGAGATAAACTCACAAAATCTCTCTCTCTCTTTTTCTCTTTCTCTTTCTATCTTTAATTATTTATATTATTTCTCTCTTTTTGAGAAGTGTGAATAGAAAAATAATATGAAAATAAAAAAAGAGACAGACACAAACACACAGAGAGACACAGAGACAGGTAAATCTTACTGAATTTATTCTATCTCCCTCTCTTTCTTTTTTTTAGGGGTTAAAAAGAAAATTCGAAAAAATAAATAATATAGAAATAAAAAAAAAATTCTTAAAGATAAAAAGAAAAAGAAAGAGAGAGAGAGATTTCAATGAATTTATTCCCCTCTCTCTCTCTCTCTCTTCTTAAGGGTTGAGGAAGAGAATTTGAAGAGAGAAATAAAACAAAAATCAAAAACCAAAAAAAATTTAGAGAAACAAAAAGAAAGAAAGGAAAAGAAAGAGAGAGAGAGAGAGAGAGAGATAGAGGTCCGTTTTCGTGAATTTATCTCTCTCTCTCTCTCTCTCTCTCTCTCTCTCTCTCTCTATCTCTCTCTCTCTCCTTCTCTCTCTGTCTCTCTTCTGGTCGATTTGCCTCGAGTCAAAAGTTACAGACGGACTGACGGACAGGTGACGCAGACGGATGCCGCTCATTTGTCTCGCTTCGAGATGAGAGACGAAAAAGAGAAAGAGAGAGAGAGAGAGAGAGAGAGACAGAAACAGAGACAGAAAGAGAGAAAGAGAGAGAAAGACTGATAGAGTGGGAGTGAGAGAGAAAGAAATAGGGAGAACGGTCAGATAGGGCGGGTCCAGTGAAAGAAAGAGAGAGAAAGAAAGAGAGAGAAAGAAAGAAAGAAAGCAAGAAAGACAGACAGAGAGAGAGAGATAGAGAAAGAGAGAGAGAGAGGATTGGAAGGTAGATATAAGAGGGTAAAGGATGAAAGATTTTTTGGGCAAAAGGGGACTCCCCGTTGAGTTAGGCTTCCCGCTGGCACCGGTCAATTTGCTGCTCCTTTTTTTCTCTCTCTTTTTCTTTCATTACGCCAAACTCTCGGCCACGATCTTCTCTCTCTCTCTCTCTCTCTTTCTTTCTCTCTTTTTCTCTTTCTATTCATTTCTTTCTTTCTTTCTTTCTTTCTTTCTCATGCTCCTTTCTCACCTTCTCTCTCTCTCTCTCTCTGTCTTTTTCTCTTTCTCTCTTTCTCTTTCTTCCTTTTTCTCTGACAATCTTTTTTTATAAGATTTTCATTATTTTTGAATGAATTTGTTTTTCTTTCGAGTGTTTTGTTTCTTCATTTTTCCTTTTTCTTTTTTTTCTAATAATTTCTTCCGTTTTCTATTTAATTTCGTCCTCTTTTTTTTTTTTTTGTAATTCAAATGAACTGCGAAATGGTGTTATTAGAAAATTTTAATATCAGAGGAAAAATTATTCAAACGCTACTATCTGTCTCTATCCATTTCTTTTTTCTTTTTGTTTTTGTGAAAATAAAAAAAGAGAAAGAAAGTTCGTTGACTTCGTTGCTACATAAATACAAATGGTTACTTCTTCATTATCGTTCACTTTAAAAAACAAAAACCAAAAGAAAAGAAAAGAAAAGAAAAGAACGATTCTTTTCTTAACACCGATAACGTTCTGGCAATCTCTTTCTAAAGTTTTTCTTTGATCTATGTATGAAACTCCATGTAAAAGAAAGAAAGAAAGAGAGAGAGAGAGAGAAAGAGACAGATAGAGGAAATTAAAGAAATTCCATTTATCTCTCTCTCTCTCTCTCTCTCTCTCTCTCTCTCTCTCTCTCTCTCTCTCTATCTTTATCACTTCTTTTATCTCTGTCTTTTTCTCTCTTATTCAATCATGTTTATATTAATTTTTAAAGAAAAAATCAATAATTCTGTATGTGTATATTCTATGTACATATATATATATATATATATATATATATATATATATATATATATCAGAAAAATAAAACGAAAGAGAGAGATAGATAAATACTCGCGTAGAATATCTCCGTCTCATTTCTTTTGATTTCTTTCAATTTTTTTTTCTTTTCACCGAAATAAACATCGTAACTTCCGCCGTTTTAAGAGAGCCGAAGGAATTCTCTGTTATTACGAGCATTACTATAAAGATAACAGTGATAAACGTTCGGTCTTCTTATCTCTCTCTCTCTTTCTCTCTCTTTTTATTCTTTCTTCTTCATTTTTTCTTGTTTGGTTCTTTCTTATCGGTTCTATATATACATATACATACATATATACATACATATACACATGTTTATATATATATACATAAATACATATATACATACATACTTACATATATACAAATATACGTATTACGTGTTTTTATATATATACATACATATATACATAAATACATATAATAAGGAAAAGAATACCACCTGCGAAAAATATATATTTTATCTCTCTTTAGGGTGTACCCTTCGCACCTATTGAAAGATACACCCCTGTAAAAACTACCGTGACTTGTTCCTTCGATAACTCGTGTGTCTCGCTTGTGGACAGAATTCTTTTTTATTTATCTTTTTAATTTGTTCATCATTTTATTTTATTTTATTTTACTTTATTATTATTATTATTATTATTATTATTATTATTATTATTATTATTATTATTATTATTATTATTATTTCTTTTTCTTCTTCTTCTTTTTTGTCGTTAACTTCTTTGGCGATCCAAAAGTTTCTCAAAAAATCATCAAAAATTAGATCGATCAATTCCTCCCTTTTCGCTTCGATCCTCTCACGAGATTGAAATGTATTTTTCGCAAATATTTCTCTTTTTTATTTACAGTAAATTGTAAAACGAAAACGGAAAAGAAAAGTTTGTTTCGAAGCTTGTAATTTCGTAATTTGTGAAAAATAAAAGAAAAAGGAAAAGGAATAAAAAGAGAAAGAGAGAGAGAGAGGGAGAGAGAAGGATAAAAAAAATTCACCATAAAGGGTCAAGAAATAGGGTTAATTGATTTTTAATGTCACCTAAATACTTTTGATCCATCCTTTCGTAACTCTTTGTCTCCTAAAAAGAAAAAGATATATATATATATATATATATATATATATATATATATAAATAGAAAGAGAAAGAGAAGAGAAAATATACGTAAGTATCTCTCTCTCTCACTCTCTTATCTTTCTTATGAATGATAGAAAGAGAAAAATAGATATCAATACTTCATCTGTCTCTTTTCGATAAATTATCCAAAATCTATTTATACACACAGACATATACAAACATTTGTCTCTCTTATATTCAGCATATATTATTTCTTTGTCTCTTTCTATCTCATCGCTTTTATATAAGAAAGACAAAGACAGAGAAATATATACATATACATACATACATACATACATATATAAATATATAGAAAGAGATAAAGATAGTTGCATATAATTTCACCGTCTCTCTTATCTTTTTCGTATAAAAGAGACAAACATATATATATATATATAAAAAGAGATAAAGATAGTTTATTCATCTCCTTTCAGCAAATTTTAAGAAATCACTTTCGAAAGGTCACCATCCTTAGGGTTTAACATATTGGAAAATAATTGAAAGACTAAACTTAATTATTATTTATGGTTCGATGATTTTCATTCCCAACGGAATAGTTGCGGCACTAAAACTTTCGAATATTCTTACGTGAAATATTTTCTTTAATTCACCATTTCATATATATACACACACATACACACACGCGCACACACACATATGCTTCGTTAAGATAACGAAATATTATCTTTATCTTTATCTTTATCTTTATCTTTTAAAGAAGAGAAGAAGAGTTACGTCGCTTCATCTCTCTTTCACTCTCACTCTCTCTCTCTCTCTCTCACTCTTTCTCTTTCTTTCTCTCTCTCTCTCTTCTGAGGTAGCTAATATCAGCTGGACCAATGGAATGTGAAGTGACGATACGTTGTCAGAAAATTATACAGGGTGGCCGTCGTAGACAGGCACGTCGTTTAAAAGGATATAATTTCGTACCTGTTACTACTGTGAGAGATCTGAAATTCTGAGAGTAAGAGTGAGATAGACTAAACAAGAAAGAGATAGAATGAAAGAGAAAGAGAGAATATTTGTTTGGTTCGAATCTGTATTTCGATGTCTACTAAATCTCTCACTATTGAGAACCTCTTTCGACAACCTTTCCTTTTTCGATCTTTCTACAACTTGTTTTTAATCGAACACTATCGTCTGTTTTTTTTTTCCCCTTTTTTCTCTTTTTATTTCTAATATACACTCCTACGTGTATTTATATTTGTATACACGTATTTATATTCTCCTTTTCTTTTCTTCTTTTTTTTTTCTATTTTTTCTTGTCCTTTTTCTTTTTTCTTTTTCCTTCGACAAACCTTCGACAAGGATTTTAGATCTTGTTTTATCGTTACATGTTATGTAATAAAAAATGTTATAAAAGGTGTCATGTAATAAAAAATATTTTATTATGAAAAAAATTGTTTATTATATAATAAAGAATATTCTTGAGCGTGATAATGTATAATCTATTTATTCGTTATTTATGATATATTCTAATTAGTTTTATTATTATAGCGATATATATTTATATATATATATATTGTATTATATTATGTCATATATTGTATATTAATGTTATTAGAAATTTTCTTTATCATTCGAAGTTTATTGATTAGAAAATAATTGAATTTTCAAATGAAGAAATTGTCGATTGCATTTAAATTCTAATCTTCGGGAATTCTAATTATACTGATTTTTTTTTTCTGTTTTTCTTTTACGGGAAAAGTCGTATTTTTATAGGAAATTGTTTCTATGTCGGTAAATTCTTTTCGCGTATTTCCTCTTCTTTTTCATTTGCAATAAATTTTAATAATGTTTGAACAATTTTTTTCTTTTTCTTTTCTTTTTTTTTATGGAAAGATTTTCAACGGGGATGTAAAATTCAAATGTTTATAGGAAATATTTTCAATTAGGCATTATAACTATGCAAATGCAATTAAAATGTTATTAGAAATTTTAATCAATTTAATTTTTTATGGGGAAACTCTTTTACAGGAAAGTTCAAATTTTTATGAGAAATATTTTCTATGGGAATAAAAATTATCGTGAAATTGTAACTCGTGATAAATTTTAATAATGTCCCTGTAACATTTCCATGGGAAGATTTTTCTATGGGGAAAAATTTTTATGAAAAATATCGTGTATTTCGAGAAAGACTTTCAATTATACAAATATATATATATATATATATATTTTTTAACAAAAATAATTATTCTGTAGATATAAATTCTAATTTCTAAGCAATCTAAATTTTTTAATAAGAACACTTTGTGGGTAATCGAAAGTTCATATATGTATATAAGAAAGATAGAGATATATATCGAGAATGATAAAGAAAGAAAGAGAAAGAAAGAGAGAAAGAGAGAAATAGAAAGAGAGAGTGAGACAGACTATCATAAAGAATAATACAGAGAAAAAGAGAGAGAGAGAGAGAGAGAGAGAGAGAGAGAGAGAAATAAATATACAGAATAACACACAGAAAGAAAGAGAGAGAAAGAAACAGAGAAAGACATAGAGAGTAACAAAACGAGAAAGAGAGAAATATATATATATATACATACATATACATATACATATATAAAGAAAGAGAGAGAGAGAAAGTATACACGTTTAGTTATACATGTGGTCGATGAACTAAGACAGTTATATGTGTAGGAGGATAAATAAGACGAGAACGTTTCGGGGATTTAGAGATTAGAATCTGAAAGCGTCGCTTTAGGTGTGCCGGCTGTAGCCAAACTGAAACGCATCCGGGATTCGTGGTGACTTCTGTCCACGCGTCACGTGTCCCTTTTGAGATTAGGGGAATAGATTAGAAAGAGTCAGAGAACGAGATCTTATACGATCCTCGTTTTTCTTCGTAAAGATCGATCTCGATCGAACGCGATAAACGAATGATCTTAGATAACAATTCTCCTACTTCTTTTTCATTTCTAATTTTTTCTTTTCCTTTTCTTTTTTTTTTTACTTTTTTCTCTCCAAACGTTAGTTTAATTTTTTTCTTCTATCTACCTTTCTTCCTCGACATCAAAATTAATTCTTTTTATTCAATCGTTATATATTTATCTTTAATTCATTTTTCATTTATTCCAATTGCATCATATTTTCAATTCGTTCTTTATTTATTTCTTATCTAATTCTTCTTTTTTTTTTCTTTGTTTGTTTGTTTGTTTGGTTTTCTTTTTTTAGATATCACCGAACGTTATAATTGATGAATATTAATAAATTCGATTTACAAACGAGCGATAATGAAAATTCCATCATTTTATTTTCCTACCCTTCTCTCTTTCTTTCCTAATCTAATTCTATTAAACATTATCTTTATTGTTACGATCAATTCGTTCAATTTCTTCTTTCTTTTTCTTTTTACTAATAAAAATTCTTCATGCTTAATGAATTATTTTAATTTACCTATATATATACATATACATATATATATATATATATGTATGTACATTTATTATGTATATATGTATGTATGTATTAGGTTTGATTTATTTGTATTAGTATTAGTAAAGGAGTGTTGAGAAACACGTTTTATGAAGGTGAAGGGTGCTAATGATCGTGACCAATTTGTTTTCTAAGCGTTTTCCCGCGTTACTAACTCTCGACCATCTCTCTCTCTCTCTCTCTCTCTCTCTCTCTCTCTCTCTCTCTCTCTTTCCCTTTCTCTTTCTATCTTTCTCTCTTTTTCTCTGGTACACACACACACTTACACACACTTACACACACTTACACAGACTCTGTCTTTCTTTTTTTATTTCGTCCCACATTGTTCTCCGAGTGTTGTGGACACGGTGCAAATGCTAGAGCGAGAAGTTTGCACGTGCGAGTTACGCTTTCAAGCAACTCGTTAGGAAGGCGCGAGCCCGTGAATTTTCCCTCTACGATTATGTGATAACAAGCAGAACAATTTTTATTTTGCTTTCTATTTTCTTTTTCTTTTTCTTTTTCTATATTTCTTATTTATTTGTGATATTTATTCATTAATACATTTTTCTCCTTTGCTTTTGTTCGTTTCGTTTCGTATTGTTTTTTTTTTTTTTTTTTTAAGAGAAAAATCGATCGAATAATATACACGTATGTGTTTCTCTAATCCCTTTCTAAGTCTTTTTCTCTGATACATTTTTTTTTTCTAATGAAGTTTTAATATATCAGATACAATGAGATCTCGTTTTTTTTTTCTTTTTGTTGTATGGTAAAAATAAAAGGAGGAAATAATTGTGATGTTTGAAACGAAATCTAATCTTTTTTCTAATGTTTTTTTTTTCTAACGTAGCACTGAGAAATTTGACAGAACGAAACTTTATTTTTCTTGTGTAAGGAAAAAAGGTATAGGAAGAAAATAAGTCGTAATGTCTAAAATGAAATCTAATTTCTTTTCTAATCTTTGGTTTTTAATATGATTCTAATAAATCCGATACGATGAAAGTTTATTTTTTCTTTTGCGTGAAAAAAGTAAGAAAGAAAATAATTATGATATTTGGAATAAAATTTAATATTTTTTTCTTTCTAATCTCTTGCATTCATTTAATTGTAATAAATTTGATACAACGAAAATTCAATTTTCTTGTATAATAAATACAAAAAAGAAATTAATTAAACAATATCTGTAATAAAATTTAATTTCGTTCTAATCATCTGTCTAATCAATTCTAATCAATTCGATTTAACGAAGCTTGATTTTTCTTGCGTAAAAAGAAAAAAGAGATTTATTATAAATAATATCTAAAAAAAAACAAGATCTAATCACTCTTAATCTTCTTTTCTAATCAATTCTAACAAATTTCTTCTCTAATCAATTAAATTTCGTTGCGTAAGAAAACAAATATTAATATATAATATAATTATTAATGTATAATAAATATTAATATATAATATAATTATTAATATATAATAAATATTAATATATAATAAAATAATTAATATATAATAAATATTAATATATAATAAAATATTAATATATATTATAATATAAATAATATCTAAAAAAAAAATTATAATAATGTCACGGCATGTTTTTCTAATCAACTCCAATATTTTCTAAACTTCTTTTTTTTCTAATCGACTCCAATATTTCTCTAAATTTCTTTTTTTCTAATCAACTCCAATATTTTTTTAAGTTCCTTTTTTTTCTAATCAATTCGAGAAACTTAATTTTTCATAGCGCGAGAGAAAAAAAGACACAAAAAAGAAAATTAATTACGAATAACATTTAAATAACAATAACAATAATAAAAGAAGAAGAAGAAAAGAAAAAGAAAAATCTAATTTCTCTGCTTCAATTTATATTTTAGTGAATACATTCCTAATACGCTTAGAACATTCGATTATGTTTCTATTCTCATATCATGACTTTCTTTTTTGTTTTTTAACTATCGTCATAAATTTAAAAAAAATTGTCATAAATGTCGATATATTATAATATATGAATATCTGATAGAATTGAAAAATTTTGGACGGTATTAGAAAATTATTCTATACGGAATGATAAAATTCAAGGACAATAACGTGAAAGTTTATCAAGAATAAATCTCTGGAGAGTCGGTTGCTCTTAGCTTACATCGTCGTTATCATAATTACAGCAAGCTTGTATCTAGAGGCGTTTCGCGCGGAAAACAAATTGGTCACGATCGTTATCACCCTTCTCGATCATGCCGAGCAAACCTTTCGTGCACGTTGTAACGCACGAGAATAATATGCAACGTTTACTTGTGTGTATAGAAAATCTATCTACGTACAAATATACATATTTATATATGAATGTATGTATGTATGTGTGTGTGTATGTATGTATGTAAAATCGAAGAATGATTAAAATCGTAGTTGAGTGAACGGATCGTAGAAACATTTTTCATTGATTAATTTTTACGTAGACTATATAATTTTTCACAAACTTTTTTCAAAAATAATTTTATTCCACTTTTTGTAGTAGTAGTAGTAGTAGTAGTAGTAAACATATTTTTCATTGATGAATTTTGAAGTAGACTATATAATTTTTCACAAATTTTTTTCAATGATAATCGTGTTCCACTTTTTGTAATAATTGCAATAATAGTAGACATCTTTGTCATCGATTAAACGTAACGTAAATACATTTTTCATTGATAAAATTTTACGTAGTCTCATTGATTAAATTTTCATTGATTAAATTCTTCGTCGATTAAATTTTATAGACTACATATTATACTTCTTCTGAAATTTCTACAATGCTCAACATTTTCTTTTCTAAACGCATTCATTGTAAGAGTAGGTTTTTTTTTCATTTTTTATTTTTATTTTATTTCATTTATAATTTTTTTTTTAATATTATTATATATATATTTTATCGGTACAATTTGTCGGTAAGGAAGATTAGAACATTTTTACTTTTTTTTTTCGTTTTTCTTTCTGTTTTCCTATCAGTAGTCAAGTATCACCACGGAGTTAAGTTCGAAATAAGGCAAATTGCAAATCTGGGACACGGTAGGCTGGCCAGGGATGACAATTAGCATTATTATCTCGGTCTGGCTTCGAACGAGCAGCTTGCGCAAAGCCGGAAATTGAGGCTCTGCGTGGAGGAAGTAAAGATTGCTTTAGGAGCGAACATTAACCTTCGGCAAGCCTCTGTCCTCAAGACATATATTATTATTTATTTATTTTTGTTCGTTCGTTTGTAACATCCTTATTTATGTTTAATAAATACTTTTGGTAATTTTATGTTGAATAATTATTAATTATTATAATAATTATTATAAATATTATATATATATATATGTATGTGTGAATTTTGTATGAAAAATATTTTGTTTATAATCTTGTTTATAAATTTTTGTATCGGGTAAAATTTAATAGATAGTTTATTTAAATAAGTGAGAAAGATAGATATATTTATATTTAATGAATTTTATCTGTAGAAAATATTTAATAAATTTTATATAGATTGATTTATGTTATTGCATTTTTTGAGATTTATAAATTTAAGAAAAAAGCAAAATATATATTATATATATATATATATATATATATATATATATCATTGTATAATAATCAATATTATAAAAGATATGAAATATAAAAAAAAAAACTAGGAAAATATAATTATAAAATTTCATATAACAATATTCAGATATATCTATATAAAAAGACATGTATATAAATAAATTATATTATTACAAAATTTATATATATCTAAATGCTAACATCTTTAAAAACAAAAAAATATTATCCACTGATATAAAATATTTAAGATAATATATAAACAACAACAACAAAAATATATATATATATATAAGAAAATAAAAACGTAGGTATTATTTATTCACAATGTTCAATATCAAAAAAATAAAAAAGAAAAGAAAAGAAAAATGACGAAAAAAGAAAAATGGCCGAAAAATGTACCAAAAAAATTTTCGTAGGTCTCGTGGTCGTTTAAAACATTTCTTCTTCTTCTTCTTCTTCTTCTTTTCAGTTGTTTCCTTTTTTTATTTTTGTATTCCTTTTCTTCTTTCTTTTTTTTCTTTCTTTTCTTATTTTTCTCGTTTACTACACTCCTCGAACATGGTCGTTTCGCTTAGGCGCCAATTTCCAGTATTGCGTAAGACGGTCATTCGGAAAGTTAAAGTCGTCAAGGCGATAATGATAATCGTTAGGCACACAGCTACGGACCACCTTGAAGTTTATTCAATACCATAATCGTAAAAAACAAAAATCTATAAAATTAATAAACGACTTCCGCCATTTTTCACTACTATATATATATATATTTATTTAAATTATTTATAAATAATAATATACATATATTTTAATAAATAATAAATATATGTATGTATCTATGTATGCATGTATATTTAATAAATTTTGTATAAAATAACTTAGTGAATTTTTGGAGATTTATAAATTTATATATATAAAAAAAAGCAAAATATAATATATATATATAAATTTATATAAATTTGTTGTTTTAATGAGAGAAAAAAGTATCGATATCTAAATAAAAAGGATTAGAAGGTATTCATACGAGAGAGAAACATTTACTGGATAAATAGCTGTATCTACTTAAAACTTCCTAGTCTTCCTTCACCCTTCTTTCCATCACTCTCTCTCTCTCTCTCTCTCTCTCTCTATCTATCTCTATCTCTTTTTCTCTCTTTCCCTCTATCTATCTCTCTCTCTCTCTCTTTTTCTCAACCTTTTATCATTTTCGTTAAGAAGTTTCTTCCTACATGAGATTCCCAACTTCTGCTACTTCGTAATACATAACAGCACTGTAACTATTATACACCAATTTGCAAACATTATTATTATTATTATTATTATTATTATTATTATTATTATTATTATATATTTTATTTTCATTCTTCTTCTTATTATTATTATTTATATTTTATTATTTTTATATTATTATTATTATTATTATTATTATTAACATCATCAACCCTTTCCACACCCCTCTCTCTCTCTCTTTTTCATCATTTTATATAAAAAAAAAAAAAAAAAAAAAAAAAAAAAAAGAGAGAGAGAGAGAAAGGAAAGGAAAGAATATTTTCCATTCGTTCATAAAAATTTTTCAAAGAAACTTTTACTTCTTTTATATTCTCACGAATATATTGCCTCTTGTCATTTTTCATGTTGAAATATTTTTTTATTAGAAACATTTTTAATCGAATTTTTATTTTTATTTGCTACTTACTTACTTATCCTCTTTCCTTCGTTTCCTTTTTTTCTTCTTTTTTATTCTTTTCTTTCCTTTCATTCCTTCCTTCATTCCTTTTTAATATTATTCACCGTAATATTATTCACAACGTAATCGTCGGAGACTAATATATATTTCGTATTTTTTATCGTATCTGCTTATTTTCTTTTTTTTTTCTTCTTTCATGTTTTCTATTTATTATCATTCTTTTCATTTCTTTTCATTTCTTTTCGTTTCTTTTACTTTTCTTCCTTTCTTTTTTTCTTATTTTCTTTTATCAACTTTACGAGCGCTCAAACGGAAATTAGAAAATATATTAGAAGATATATATATATATATATATATATATATATATATATATATAAACATACATATGTGAAGAGAAATATTGAAGACTAAACGTTAGAAGTCAAACGATTGTAACTTTAAAAATTAATTATGGATCCATTGAAACATTTCTTGTAGTCAAAAAAAGAAAAAAATTACCACACACATACACATACACATCTATACATACATACATATATATAGTCAGACATATATGTATACATACATATGCATATACACGTACTTACACACATACATACATATATATATATATATATATATAGTATTTTAATTCAAAACGAAAATTGTCCGGTTGAATACTCATCGATAAAAATCGAAATCTCTTCAAGACCCACCCTCCCCCTCCTAACACCCTCCACCCCACAAATACATCACGGTAGTTAATTACAATTCTTTCCTTTTCATTTCTTTTTTTTTCTCTTTTTTATTTCTTTCTTTCTTCCTCCCCTTCCTCCTCCTCCTTCTCTCCCACCTTCTTACCTCCCCCTCCCTCCCCCTTTTTCTCGCATTTTATATCTTAACGCGGTCCTATAGGTGCTACAGGAATAGTTTGTGTGGCACCCGATCGAAAGAAATCGCGTGAAATCGAATTCTTACGCACGTAATACAGATAAGTGTGTGTGTAAGACAGAGATAGATGGATAGATATAGACAGACAGACAGAGAGAGAGAGAGAGAGAGAGGAAAGAAAGAGAAAGAAAAAAAAATAAGAAGAAGAGAACAAACAGGCGAGTCCGAACGATCAAACGATCGCCCTCGATCCTTCTCTCGATCCTTTTGGACCTTCCTCTCTTCGATCTCTTTTACCCTTTTCTTGAAAGGAAAAAAAGGGAAAGAAAAAGAAAGAAAACACCAACCGATCGATTGCAACGATGATCGAAATGATCGAGTGGAACGGATTATTAACTTGTGAGATCTTACAATGTTGCTTCACACAGGTCCAACAAGTATCTTATTAAAATGTAATAAATATGAATAAATAAATAAATATATATGTATGTAAAACTTTCATATATAATTTTCATATGTGAATTTTTATATAACATATATATATATTATTAATAATATATAAATAATATTATTGAATATATATATATTAAATATAAGAAATATGTATAATAAGCATTCAACAAGTATTTTATTAAAATATAATAAACATAAAATAATATGAAACAAATAAATACAAAGAAATTATATATATATATATATATATATATATATATATATATATATATATACATGTATGTTTATATGACACATTTATATATATTTATATATAAAAAATAATAGGAATCAAAAACGAAAACAAAAATGGAACAAAAAGTTCGAAAAAGACTCAAAACAGATACCGATATAAACCACAATTTATAAAAATCGATGATAATCCAATAACGCTCATACCGATGATGTTATCCGCTGATTAGAATTATTATCATTGGCATAAATTGAACAAAATAATCAGAAAGAAGCTATAAATAATAATGAAATCAAAAAAGAAAGAAAACGAAGAAAAAGAATTTTATTATTCACCATATAAATACTTATATACACCACATTTTCTCAAAATCAATCAAAAACAATCCCTCACGTTGCTGTTGATGCTGAACGATGCTAAACGATGATAAACGATCGAAGATAAAAATCCTCATGGATCGTTGGTTAAATCAAGAAATCATTAAACCTCCCCTCCACTCCCCTCCACCCACAATAAACACTTACTTTCGCCATATTTTTTCAAAATCGATCGAAATAAATCAATCAAGAATCTCGTGATCGCTGATAACGATCACGATAATCTGAAATAATAATTTTTATCATCGTCACGATTAGAAAATGATTAAAAAATAGAAAAAGAGAAAATTGGAACGATAATGAAATCAAAAAATATTCCAAAACTTATATACAACACCTTTACGTATCATACATCACACCATTTCGTTTTCTCGAAATGAATGAAATAAAGAAAAAAAAAAAAAGAATAAGAAATATCATAAAAATAAAAATAATATAAACGATGATACTGATGCTGACGATTTTTTACAAGGATCTTCTTACATCTTCTCAAAAATTAAAGGGGAAATATAAAAGTCAAAATATCGAAACAAAACTCTCATAGATAATTACGTACATAGATAAATACATACCTCTACATTTTCTGAAAATTAATTGAATGAAATCATTCGGTCGTCATCGATGATTTTTTTGTTTTGTTTTTTAATAAGGATCATCATCCTTTCAGATATTAAAGAAAGTATAAAGAACAAGAAATTGAAGAGAAAAAAAAAAATCTCTCATAATCTCCCATTACATACTTAGATCATTTCTCAAAATCGATCGAATGATTTCATCGATGATAAATGAGACATCGATGATGATACTGATGCTGATGCTGATATTGATCCTTTCGATTATTAAAAAAAGTATAAAAATCAAGAAAACCTGGATAAAATATCAGCAAGCATTACACGTTATCTTAAAATCGAATAATAATAAATCGATCAAAGACAGGAACGACGAATTTAATTACAATAATTTTCATTCCGTACAAATTCAACGAAGAAACGAAAAGAAAAGGAAAGAAAAGAAAAAAAAGAAATCCATAACACGCACTTACATATGTATCCCAAAAAGTTCGTTCGAAAATCGATATTTAAACAAAACGAAAAAAAAAGAAAGACAAAAATAAAAAAAACAAAAAAAGAAAGAAAGAAAAAGAAAATAAACGACGAAGCCTCCAGCGACGTTGACACCTGACGTCAACGCTGAATTGGTTCTAGGGACTCCCCTAAAACCCCCAACCCCACCCACCCTCATCACCCTTTCACCGAAAATTCTCCAAAAAAAAAAAACCAACCAACCAACCAAACAAAAAAAAAAAACAAACGAACAGGGAAAAAAAAGAGCGAAAGAGAACGTTTCCAGAAGAATCATAGAAAATTAAAATTTTAAGAAAGAACGAAACTAGGGCAGAGTCCATGCTTTTTTTTTTTTTTTTAGGGAGAACAGAGAAGGGAAGAACAGAATGGAATGAAGAGAAACTGAAGGATGTAATGAAGAAAAAATAAATAAATAAATAAACAAATAAATGAATTAAAGAAGGAAGGTAGGAAGGAAGGAAGAAAGGAAAGTAGGAAGGAAAGTAGGAAGGAAGAAAGAACGGAAGGACGGAAGGACGGAAGGACGGAAGGACGGAAGGAAGGAAGGAAGGAAGGAAGGAAGGGATCCTAGAAGGCGTATTCATCGTAAGATCGCAGGTAGTAGCAGAGCACGGTAGGACGATTTCAACGTTAGCCCATCCCTCCGTACATTCTCCTTTTTCCTCTCTCTTTCTTCTTCCACATCCCATATCCACCAGCAGCAGCCAGCAGCTAGCAGCAGCAGCACCACCATCACCACCACCACCACCACCAGCACCAGCACCACCACCACCTCCACCTCCACCTCCACCTCCACCACCACTACTACCACCTCTACCACTACCAACAACGTCACCATCAGTACACTACTACCACCACCAACGTCCATCTATCTCTCTCTCTCTCTTTCTTTCTTTCTTTCTTTTTCTCTCTCTCTCTTTCTCTCTCTCTCTCTCTCTCTCTCTCTCTCTTCTACAGTGTTTCGTGACGAACGAAAGCCGAGAGCAAAGCCGAAGCCGAACGAAACGAAACACGGCTCACTCTTATTCGCTCCACCTCCTTTTCTACGCATTCTATCTATCTCTTTCTCTTTCTCTTACAAAAGTGAATGTATGTGTACGAGAGAAAGAGAGAGAGAGAGAGAAAAATCTCATTCTTTCTCTCTCTGTTCAACATAAGAGCGGCAAGGCAAAGACGTTCCATCTCTTTCTAATTCTATCTCGCTGCTCGACCACCCCTATTCCCCTCACCTCACCCCACCCAAACCCACCCAACCCACCCCTCTACCTACCTACCTACCTACCTACCTACCTACCTACCTACCCACTCACTCCCTCTCTTCTATCCCTCTTTACCCTCTTCTTTAGCAATCTTCTCTCTTTCTCTTTTTAGACTATCCTTGTCGTGCGTACACGCGTTCTCTCTCTCTCTCTCTCTCTCTTTACTTCCCTACATTTCCCTCTCTCTTACTCTCTCTCTCTCTCTCTCTCTCTCTCTTTCTCTCTCACGTCTTTCTGTATATATCCATCTCTCTTTCTCTCTCTTTGTCTCTCTTTCTCTCTCTCCCTATCTGTCCGTCCCTGTCTTTCTCATTCTCGGTTGATTTCGATGCGATCTCACTCGCTCCCTCTCTAGCTCGAACAACCTATCAACTCGGTGGGTAGACGAAAGGTACGGACGACGATTCTCTCTCTCTCATCCCATCGACCGACCGTTCTTACACCGATATAGTCCGCGGCCTGGCTGGGCTGTGTTCGTGGACGGGAACACGGGTCGCTATCTAACGGGTGTAACATTTTCTAACGAATTTCTTATCGAGTAGTACCGAGACTTTCGAACAAGTAGTATAGGCTTGGGTAAGACTTGGTTTTCGAAAAAATCCTTTTTACTATTTTTTTTTCTTTTTTTTTTGTCGTTTCTTCTTTCTTTAGTTTTCTCTTCACCCCTTTCTTTTCTTTTTCTTTTGCTATTTATCATTCATCATTGACATCTCCATCGCAAAATTTCTTTCTTAATTTTCTTCTCTCCTCTCCTTTTTTATCACGCTTTTTTCTCAGTCTTTCCTCTTTTCTTCTGTTCTTTGATTCTTCTCGTTTGTCTTTTTGATTCATCGATCGATCAGTTCGATCATACACGGTTCCACTCGATCCCGTCGTTTCACTTCTTCTTGTTTTTGTTTATTGTTCAATTTTTTCTTTTCTTTTCTTTTCTTTTTTGTTTTTAATATTTAATCGTTGATCAGGTTTGTAAAAGGGTGTGTGTCGAGAGTGAGAAGGGTTGGGGGTTGGTGGGTTGTTAAAGACTCGTCCCTAGCTAGGGTTCAATGATTTATTTCAAAATGATCTCGTCAATGTTACCTTTCGAATTTCTTTTTCTTTCTTTTTTTATTTTATTTTATTTTTTCTAAGACCTTCCAAATCGTTTCTTTTTCTTACTTTTTTCGTTTTTTGTTTTATTTTTTTCTCACTCTCTCTCTCTCTCTCTCTCTCTCTCTCTCTCTCTTTCTCTCTCTCTCTCTCTCTGTCTCTATCGGTTCAACTTTATTATCCAATTATTTGTTAGGTTTAGACGTGGGTGTAGGTGGGTTATGGGTTGCGCAGAAAGAGGAAGAAGAGGATTCGCTTGGAATGACTTAAGTTTGAATTCTTTATTTTCTTTTCATTTCATTTTATTTTATTTTTTTTTTTTTTTGAAAAAATTTTATTCGAGTCCACTTTCCCTTCTTTTCTTTTTCTCTCAGAAAATTTTTCAAGATTATTCCTTAAACCTTCTTTTTCTTTTTCTTATATTCTTCTTTTTATTTTTCTCATATCGCATTTATTTCTCTCGTATCCTTCAGAATGTGTTTTAAAGAGATTTTTCCTTTATTATTATTATTATTATTATTATTATTATTATTATTATTATTATTATTATTATTATTGTACGATTTAAACAATAATTTAGAGAATCGTTTTGATTTCGATTCGCATATTTGTTCGGATCTTTTTTTGTTTTTTCGTTTGGAAATTGAAAATATTATTACGTCGTGTGGATTTCTGTGACGATAGCTTCGTGAACTACGATAGATGATTACGATAAGATATAGAAGAATGATCTATAATAATTCAATTCTTTTGTTCTTTATATTTGAAGAGATCTTTTCTTTCTTTCTTTTTTTTTTTTGTTAATAAATTTATGTTCCGTTTTAGTTCGTGTAGAAATTCAAAAAGATATTATTGCATTATTATATAAATTTTAACGATGATGATAACGTCATGAATAATGATCGATGATTACAATAAGATCTGTAAAAATTGTAACTCAATTATTTTTTTCTTTTTTTAATTCGAATAAATTTTTTTTCTTTTTGTCTTTTCTTTCGTTTTTTTTATATATGTATAAGGTTAAGTCATTTAAGACTTCATTAAGTTCATTATATAAATTTCATTATGATAACGTCACGAATGATGATCGATGATTAAGTTAATGAGTTTTTAATAAAATCTAGAAAATGATCTATATGTATATAGATTGTAAAAATTCAATTTTAATATTTTCACATTTGTTCAAGAAGATTTATGGATCGTGATTATTATATAAATTTAACGTTGAGAGAATATCATTGAATTTTTTGTATGATCTATAAAATGATCTATAAAAATAGTAATTCAATTTTTGTTTAATTCGTTTAGATTATATATATATATTTTTTGTTAAATATCTCAAAACATGATGACGTTCATTATATAAATTTCATTATATAATAATAAAGTCCATGAATAATGATCGATGATTGAGTTAATGAGATTTTAATGAGATCTACATATATAAATGATCTATACAGACTTTATTATATTTTCAAATTGTTTCAAAACATTATTATATACATCGCAAAATTTTATGATTCACGTGATCTACGGTTTGTTTCAATAAATTTTTAAAGAATATCTATAGAAAAAAAAAAAATGATCTATAAAAATCCGATAGAGAATTCGATAGAGAGAATATTAAAATACGTTCACGTTGGATAAATTCTAAGCGTTGATAATATCATCACAGATGATCTACGATTAGATCATTGAGTTTCTAATATGATCTAGAAAAAAAAATTGATCTATAAAAATTCTACTTACAATTTTTCACTTCCATATCTACTTCAAAATTAATTATATCAATATATTTGGTTTAAAAAAGTTAATATTTACGATGAAATAAATTATCTACATTTTTAATATGCAGAAATGTTTAATTTTTTTTTATATAACATAACATATATATATACATACATACACACACACACTATAGAGAATAGTTTTATACATAAAAGCTTGCCTCGCATTGATTCAACTTCGTCTCCAATTGTAAAAAGAGGATCGAGTTTTTGAATGAACAAACAGAGCTCTCTTTTATTTTTATATTTCATTTTTTTTTGTTGTTGTTTCAGTTTTTGCTTTTTCTTTTTCCCTTTCTTTTTATTTTTTTTTATTTTTTTATTTTTTTGATATTATTCTCTTTCCTTTCTGTCTCTTTTCCTTTCTCTCGTTTTTTTTCTCATTTTTTTATTTTCTTTTTTTAAATGAATGAAAAAATATGTTTCCATATCGGAGACCATTATCGTAGTTGCTTTATACGAACGAGAACATTCACAGAGAAGCGTTCTTTTCATTCGCTCGCTACGTTTCAATGCATTTTGCATTGGGTAGCCATTTTAAAGAGCAAAGAGAGAGAGAGAGAGAGAGAGAGAGAGAGAGGAGAGAGAAATGGAACTATAATTATAACATTTCAAATTTTCCCGCCAAGAATTTATATTATATCGTTCGATATTAATCACGATCGTAGAAATTTTATTAATAATTCATTATCAACGATTTAATAATTTAATCTTTAAAAGATTTTCGCATGCAATATTCTTTGAGTCTCATTTTCTTTTCTCTCTCTCTCTCTCTCTGTTTTTTTTTTATATACATTTCCCCATAGTCAAAATAATCAAGAAGACGATCGTTGATAAACACGGCAAGAAAAGTATATATCATTACACGCGACGGTTCATTGCCACGAGGGCATACATGCGCCCCTGATAACGTTTAAAACCGTCGAGAAATATCAAGAAGTTGACGTTATGCTCCTTTTTTCACGTTGGGCGCATATATGCGTCCAAAAGGAATTGCGAGGGCGCATATATGCGCCCGAGTGTAGATATTACCAAAAACGTATGAATCGATCGAAAATATTGAATTTGACGATGTAAAGAGAAAGAGAGAGATCATATATACATATATATATATACACACACACACACACACAAACTATATGTATATATCGCTCGATAGACAAGAGGCAAAGTTAATCAATTCGAATCACTAGGGTGATCCTGCAGAGCGAGAGATCGGTCGAGGAGATTAAAGCTTACAAACTCGAAGTTCGGTCTTACTTCGGCGCGTAACACGAGAGAAATCCCTTCGGATGACTCGCCACGTGCGAAGTGAATCGCGACAATAAGATCTTGCGAGCCGAATATTATATTGCTCTCTATTTTTCTTCGAGATATATACCTACTTTTATATATATATATATATATGCATTAATAATTATTTATTTACGTACGTATATATGTGCATACATATGATTGCAAATATATATAAATAACTCATCTAACACGAAACATATAAATATCTATGCATATATATATATATATATATATATATATATATATTATATATTTTATATATAAGTATATATGATTAAATTTAAGTTTATGTGTATATATATATATATATTTTTTTTCTTAAACAAATCGCATTCGATCTGATGTAACTTTTCGAATCTTTCAAAGAAATTAATATTCTGTAAACGTGATACACCCACACACACACACACACACATATTTATATAATTCATATCACGTTAAATGTAATAAGAAAAATTTTTTTAAATATTTCTACATGGTCTTGAAAAAAAAAAAACTGACATATTATTACGTTACACGTTCCATCCTAATTAAAATTATTATAAAATGGTGGAACGAGAATTTGCAAGAAAAAGAGAAGAGACAAGGATAAAAAAAAGAATTTTTATTATCATTCATAAAAATTTAAATAAGTTAAAACTTTGAGATATATCTTCGATGATCTGTGAAATTATACCGAGGAGGAAAAAAACACACATTGCACCCTTAATTACGATCGACTGATAACGATTATCATTCTCGATAAAAAAATTTCCAAAAGAAAAGAAAAACAATTCCAAAAGAAGAAAAATAAAGATTCGTTAGAACAATATTCTAACGTTGACTATAATAATTGCTGACGATAAAAGGGAAAGAAAAAAACGAAAAATTTCGAATGAAAAATCGAAAGATTTCTTTGTAAGAAAAAAAGAAAAAAGAAAGTAATAGTTATTAAAAAAATTTCGATCGATCTAAAATAATTACTAAATTAATAATAATAATTCTACACTATTATTAAACAATTATATTATTAATTAAACGATAAGTGTTATTAAGTCTAAATTAAATCATAATTCTAAAGTATTTAATAATTATTCGAATAACATAATTTAATTTTATAACTGAGAATCTCTTAACGAAATTTTTCTCTTTTTTTTTCAATTATTTTTCACGAAAAAAAAATATATATATATTATGTAAAAAAATATATATATACACACATACATACATACACATACATAATAAGTAAAAAATCTGAAAGTAACTTTTCGGTAGCCATGAAATTATCCACACACGCAGACACACACACACACACGGAAAAAGAAAGAGAGAGAGAGAGAGAGAAAGAAAAATGGCACACCTTAATTATGATTAGCCGACAACAGGGCCGGATAATGAGCGTTTCGATGAGCCCCGGCACCTGCACTCGTAAATTCGGACACGGTATCCCATTTGGTTTTTTTTATTGCTTGATTTTTTTCTTCTTTTTGTTTGTTTGTTTATTTGTTTTGTCTTTTCAATTATCCTTTTATTACAAAACTACTGTGTATTAAGTAGCATCAATGGAAAGACACAATAGAATATATTATCTTACAAAAATATTTTATCATCTCGTTAATTAATTGTTTATTTCTTTAATGATTTATTTTTAAAAATAAATAAATTTTTTGTTGTTGTTTTTTATTTATCTGCTTACTCATAAATTTTATTCATAAATACACATATGTTTATACATATGTGTGTGTGTGTGTGTGTGTGTCGATAGATCTAGATCTAACTTTTATAAAAATTAGATTTTAGATCCTTCGTGGTCTCTTCAATCGTAAATCTCGATCATTTATATCATTTGATCGATCATAAAATTTTATGTAAAAATTAAAATTTGACGAGTGACGATTACGAAAATTTGTTATAAAATTACTGTTTCGTATATCTTCTTATTTTCTTTTTTGGTTTTCTTTTCTTTTTTTTGAGTTTTCTTCTTCGAGATGTAACCTTAAAGACGATAGACTTTAACAGAAATGAGATTAGATTTGTTTTACGAATGAAAGGGATTTATATGGATAACAAAATAAAAAATTCAAAATCGATCCTTTTATTTATGCAACCTTTGAGTGGTTTCAATAATTTCAAATAAAAAATAATTTCCAACACTTCGCGATCAAAAAAGAGAAAAAGAGAGAAAAAGAATTCTCGCTAAAAAATTTACTTCCTGAAACGACAATATTTTTCGAAATTGAACCTTGATTGATTACAGAAAATCGAATAAATATTATCTTCGGACAATCGAGACAATAAAAAAGAATTAAGCAAGAAAATACAAAAGTATCTCGATGAAAGGAAATAAAAATATGATTCGAAAATGATTAATGATCTCATTTAATTAACAAACAAACAAAAAAATACAACGTTCTCTATATTTTTCAAAATTGAACCTTAATAATAAATTCAATTCGTCACGTTGAAAGAATCTTTCTGTGATGTAGTTATTAAAAAAAAAAAAAGTAAAAAATAAAAATGAAAGGTACGCAAGAATTTCTGAACGAGAATCAAAAAAAAAATGCAAAAAAAATATTCAAAAAACGATCCCCGTCTGGGAATTGGAAAAAAAATATCCCTGATATTTTTCGAAATTGCATCTCAAAGAATTTCGAACGTCCAGTGAAAATTATTCTCAGACAATGAAAACAAAGAATGAA